>NW_026057586.1:77669675-77689627 GCF_023721935.1 Panthera uncia
AGTGATGGTGATGATGATGGTGGTGATGATGCAATCGTGATGGTGATGATGGTGATGATGATGGTGATGATGGTGGGGGTAGTGATGATGGTGATGATGGTGGTGGTGGTGATGATGGTGATGGTAGTGGTGGTGGTGATGATGGTGACAGGGGTGGTGGTAATGATAATGATGCTGATGAATGGTAATAATGAGAGCCCCCACTTCAGAACGGGTGTGAAGAGTGGGCGGAAAAACTGTGACCTTGAGCATCTTAGCCTTTGTCTCACTTACACCGTCTATAAAATGGTGGTTAATATTCACACCCACCTCACAGAGTCGTCACAAGGGTTAAATTAAAACATTTGTAAAGTGCTTGACACACAATACGCGCTCAATAGACACTAGCTATCATTCTTAATGGTATTTTATTTTTTTGCTCTGTTCCCCTCATTTTCAGAATCATTTCTGTTTCTCTGGGGCTGGTAAAGTCTTATTATCCATGTTTATTCAGCACTGAGATAACTTATCACCCTGGACCCCAGGACTCATTATCTTATCTGTGGGCATTAAGTTGTCCAGGGGGGTCTGCCAGGAGATGAGCCTTCTGCGTTCCTAGGTCTTTGAAACGGGGAGGGAGGAGCAAAAGCCCTGTCATCGTCATTCTGAAGGGATGTCCACATGGTGGGTGCACGCCACCCATCGGTGCTGACATCAGTGCGCTTTGTGCTTGACGACGGGGCTGCCTTCCCACGTGTTGCTGGTGATACTACCGAGCGGCACGCTGGGCACCCACAGCTTGCTGGCTCTACATAGAGTCACGTGGGTGAACCATGGAGGTTCTGTACAGACTCGGAACTTTGAGGGCAGGGCAACCGGCCTGTCGTTCCTGATGTCTCGCCTTTCTCACTTCCCCTGCTTTGCCTTTCAGAGGTATGGATGGCAAGTCACACAAGCCACTGCCCCTGGGCGTGGAGAATGACCGAGTCTTCAGTGACCTGTGGGGGAAGGGCCACGTGCCTGTCGTCCTCAACAACCCGTATTCAGAGAAGGAGCAGGTAAGTGGCTCTCACACTCTACCCGCGGTCCCTGGCCTTTCTCCGGTGTGAAGATGGGGGGAGGGATGCCAAATGGCCAGCCATGTGGGGATGGAAATGAGCCACCATGGCTGAGGGGCGTTGAGGCCAGGAGTGTGTATCCTGGGATATGGATTTTGCCTTTGTTTTGTTTTGTTTGTAATCTTGCTGGACCTCAAATGTAATTCTGTTTCCACCAAGAAAGGCACTCACATGCCATTTGCACTCCAAATTTAGAAGGTAAAGACACATGGTAAAAAGTTTTCTTCTCTCCCCTAATCCCAGCCACACGGTTCCCCTCCACCGAGGCAAGCAATAGTCATCATTTCTGTGGTCCTTTTAGTAATACTTTATGCATAGACTGACGAAGACACACACATATTATTTTCACACAAGTGAGAGCACATTATACATGTTGCTTTGCACTTTGCTTTTTTCACTTACCGCCGTATCTTGGTGATGAGTCCCCATTAGTGGGCAAAGAGAGTCCTGGTTCTTTTACATGGCTGTATAATATTCCATTGCATGGCTCCACCATACTTACTGAGCTCATCCTCCATAATGGACACTTCAGTCACTGCCAGTATTTTGCTGTGACATCCCACAAATGCCTTGCTGTGGCACATGGACAGACTTTTCAATAGAATAAATTCCTAGAAGTGGAATTTCTGGGTCCAACATTACATACATTTGTGGTTTTGGCAGACATTGAGAAATTGCTCACTGTAAAGATTGTCCCAAACCTACCAGCCAAGCAGGAGAGTGGTGGTTTCCCCACAGCCCTGCCAACCTGACGTATTACCGAATTTTTCGGTCTTTGCCAATTTGCGGAGATGTGTTTTGACAGCTGAGTCAATACTGTTTCTGAGCACGGATAGATTTGGCCACAGATCAGCAGTGCCTTTTTGTTACCTTCTCGGGTAGCTAATGGACCAGGCCGGCGCAACCCCATTAAAGCATATGAATTTCCCACCCAGCCTCTGCACTGCAATAAAGTATAGGTCAGAATGACAAATGCGAGGTCAGAACCGGGAGATGGCCCAGGTCACTCAGCAGGCCACCTTCTTCTCTCCATCTGTCTCAAGCCCTGGACGGCATAGGGCAGGTTGCCAAATTCTGTCTTCTGATGCGTGTATGTGGATGGCACCTTTCACTACTACCAGTTCACCTGAGCAACGACCCAGAGCCTCTCTGTGTAGCCTCAGGGGAGGATGGGACATTCCAGAGCCTCGGTGGGGATTGCTTTCCTCAGCTGCTGATAGCTGGCCAGGAAGACAAGGATGTCACGGGTCTGCGGTAGGTCAGAGCCGTGCTCCCACCGGCCAGTTCTTCTCTCTCTTGCAGTGACCTCTGAATGCTTGGAAGATGAACAGCATCGTAGACTTCTGCTATGCTGTCCTCAAAAGTCAGGGCCACGCTGTGAGCAGGAGGGGACTACTTTCCGTTCATGATTAAATGAACAAAAAAGTTAGCATTTTTCCTTATATTCTCTTTAACTTACAATAAAGGGGTATTGGCATAATTCAGACCCTCCCAAGACAAATAAAAAGGATGGAAAGAGGCAGCCTCAGGCTAGATCCAGGCTATGGACATGAAGTGTTAGGTCTGTACTCTAGCGTCCTAAGAGACAATTTATATCTGTACTTTGAATCTACTGCCAGTGTTTTGCAATTTTACCTAAATATCATAATCACAGCTTCTCTTAACAAAATGCGGACAATCTGACCACCACCTCGAGCCTGTGTTCTAATGGGACGATAATCTGCATGGACTGAGCAGCAGCTGTCCCTCTAGACAGAGCAAGGACTCCCTAGTTTGTCTCAATCCCCGCTACTCCATATCGCATCCCTCTTGTTAAGGCTGTTGTCTGTTGTCACCTTTTATAACATCAATGCTGTTGATTTTCTTAGGACGAAAGGGAAATATTTTCATATCCATGACTTTGTGATAAGCGGCAGTTAGAGTTAGACCAAGAGATTTATATGTTTCAGGAAACACGAGGAAGATTTCGTGTCTTACAACAATGAAGAATATTCTTTCATGCTTAATATACATCCGTCTTGAAGTTAGCCAAGCTGCCTTGCTGATTTGCCTTAGCTTCCTACCTGTCCCCTCCAGGTATCGGAGTTTATAATCGCTGGTCTGCAGTAACCCCCGAGATCTGACTCACAGAGACAAAGCAGAGGAAGCCTTGACCCCACTAGAAAGACCCTTAAAGTCACTGCCGAAATTGGAGCAGTGGCAGGACGAGAGCCATCTCCTTTTATGCTGTCCACCTCGGTTAGACAGTGACAGCTTGAAAGCCATAACCTCGAATGCCAAGCCTGAGTAGTGAGGTTCTCAATGTTGGGAACAAGGCAAGAGTGATTAATAGGACCGCTGACCACCCCCATTTTTGGAGCTTTGTGATGAAATGATCAAATGTCTTAGGTCAGGCAGGCTGCTTTATTTCCAGAATTCCATAAACTGGGTGGCTTACGAACAACAGGTATTTATTTCTCACAGCTCCAGAGGCTGGGAAGTCCAAGATCAAGGCACAGACAATTCAGTGTCTGATGAGAGCCCACTTCCTGGTTTCTGGCAGGTGTCTTCTCGCTGTGTCTTCACAAGGCAAAGGGGCATCTCTCTGGGGTCTCTTTCATAAGACATTAATCCTCTCCATAGGGGCTCCACCCCTGTGATCAAATCCTGTCCCCGAGGCCCCACCTCCCAATACCATCGACCTGGGGGTTAGCTTTCAACATATGAATTTGGGTGGGGGACTCAAGTGCTCAGTGCATAGCCATCAGGGAGAGGTGCTGTGAGACCTTGTCTCAGGGCCCCTTGAAATGGCAATTCCCTTTGCTTGGAGAAGTAGAGAAGGTGATAAAGAGAGAAGAAAAGACTGCATCTTCCTGAGATGAAGGCAGCCAGGCAATTTTAGAATTTGGGAGCCCCTGGACGCATGGGATACAGACCAGCAGTGGTTAGGATGTACATTCACTCCTTTATCATGAGCAAATCCTTGGTGTCGTCTGTGATCCCAAAACCACTGGCCAGCGAGATCATCCTGGCTCAGTTGTCTGAGACTCAGTGTTCATATGCCTCTCAGAAATACAGCTGGAAGGGGACAGAGATCCAAGCGCCTGGTTAAATTGGAATCCAGCCCCAGAGCTAAAGGAAGCAGCCCTGTTACCTCCTGCTAGACATCTCCATAGGCACAGTGCTGAGAAATGTTTCCCGGGCTGAGCAAATTAATAGAAAAATGTAACGTTCTTCGTTCTGTCCTAAAAGATCGGCGTATGTGCTTAGTCTCTTCTCTACCTGCTAAAAGCCCCTTTACCTGGAGCTCCTGGGATCGGCTTCCTTCCTCCCAGTTGTAACCCACATTTGCTGCTTTTTTAGGCATCTGTGGGGAATAGCATTGTTAATAACACAAAGAGAGACCCGGCCGCTACCTGCCTTCGTGAGTCAGGAATAGACAGCAGAAAGTGGAAGCATAGCTGGTCCGCATCTTCCCCAGGGACCCGGCAAAAGGCAACAGAGTCCAAGTGAAGCAGGGCGGATGCCGGTTAGACAAGAGAAAGCACTTCCTGATTCAGAAGACTGTTAGCTCCCCAAAGGAATAGTGAGGTCTGCTTCCTCCTTCTTGATTCTCTCCTTTGTCCGAATTCAAGTAAAATCAGCCACAGAAGCACCTTCTCTTAAACCAGTCTCAGGAGGCTGAAATGTCCATCTGTATCTAATGGTTATTTCTCTTGCTAACAGTCTGGTTCAGCAGTGGGCATAGCCAGTGAGACCCAAGTCCCTGGAACACTGGGTGTGATTCGAATTCTCATCTTTAATTGTATCTGGCATGTGCTGGTAGATTAAAAGGATCAGTTTACCCATCACCAAACATTCACCCCATGCCTGCCATGTGCACGGCTCTGGTGGAAGCGAAGATGAGTAGACATGGCCCTCCCTGCCCTTAAGACCTTCGCAGACAAATGTGGGGAGACAGACACAGATACAGCGCAATTAATCTAAAACACAAAGGGACACAAAACACTTGGGAAACATAAATACCTCAGCAGGTATCAGGAAAGGTTTACCTAAAGAAGGGACATTTGAACTGGGTTTTGAAGATCATGTAGGAGTTTGCCTAGTAGGAAGTAGGAAAAGGTATTCTAGTAAAAGGAATAGCAGTGGCTCATACACTGCCTTTTTTTTTTTTTTCTTGCTAAGGATCATTATTGAACCTCTGAGGTTGTCTTTAGCGTTAATACCAACGGGGACACATATTGAATTTTGACACCATTCTAAAGGCCCTTTACGTAATAACCCTCTGAAGTGCAAATGCCATCCTGGGAAAGTGACTTGAGAAACTGCCATTGGTCTGTTCTCCCTGCAAAACCTCAGGATTTGAATCAAGCCCTTCTCAGCTTCCCTTCTTATTTTTTTTAATTAAAAAAATTTAATGTTTATTTATTTTTGAGAGAGAGAGAGAGAGAGAGAGAATCCAAAGCAACCTCCAGGCTCTGAGCTGTCAGCACAGAGCCCGACACAGGGCTTGAACTCACAAACTGTGAGATCCTGGCCTGAGCTGAAGTCCGACTGAGCCACCCAGGTGCCCCTCAGCTTCCCTTTCATTAAGCACCTTACCCGCCTGGTTTGCTTTCCTAAAGGGGGAAAGGGTGTCCGCCTTAAGGGCAGAATGTCTATTTTCAGATGCTAATTAAGCATTGGTCGTCCAGTCCTTAGTAGATGTGAGGGAGGGTCTTGAGCCTGGGGGAGGTGGGATGTCCACTGCCATCCTCCCCCCATCTTATTCAGCCTGCTGCCTGTCTCTCCAGCCTCTTGCTGACAGAGATGATCAGGTAATCAGAGAGATGACTGTTTTATCAAAATCCCCCTCCCCCTGCCCGTACTACATCCGGAGCCTGGCATTTCCTCACCCCTGGGGACCTGGGGCTGGCTGGCTGCTTTCAAAATGTCAAAATCTGTTGAGAAGCTCTTCTCTACTATGAGGTACGCGTCGGCATCATCCCAGTCTCTCTGGGGAGCCCCAAATTATGAGGCGTGTGGGGAGTGCTTGCGGATCCCCAGTCTTGAGACGATCAGAGGAGGTCTGGGCCCCTCTCCACTCAGGCACAAGCCCCAGCTGGCCAGCAGGTGCTGGCTTTGCTGAAAACCGAAAGGCGAAAGGCGGCAGCCGGCCCCACCCCGGCTGCATCTGAATGAAGGCAAACCAGCAGAACTGTCTCCCTCTCGATGACAACCCAGCCTGCCACAGGGAAAGCTAAGTCAGCCCTGACTCACCGCGCGTTCACGATGTCAGGACAAAAATAACAATAATGAGGATTCCGACACCACCCTGTGCGGTGTGGCCATTGGAACCCTCAGACTCCCCACCCTCAGCACGGGGCCAAGAGCTCAGCTCTGGGGTCTGCTGGGTTTGGGCCTCATCCCACTGGTGACCTTGGACAGAGAACAAATTTGCACCTGCACCGAGGCTCTGTTTCCTAACAGATTCATCCAGTCGTGGGGAGATGAGGTGTGGAATGGCAGGATCTGTGGCAATAGTCGCTGATATTTGCTGAGCAACCTCAGGCACGGTGCTGGGCGCTTCGGTCCGTGGTCTCCGTTAACCCCCAGCCCAATTCAGTGAAGTTCTATCGCCCCCATCTGACAGGTAACTAAACTGCGGCACAGAGGGTTAGCTGGATGAAGGTCACATGACTAGTGCGTGATGGAAATGGGCCTTGAACCCAGGCCACAGAGCCCACTCTTAATTCTTAAAGGTCCGGCGCAGAATAAGCGTTCCAAAAATGTGCATGATTATTATCGCTGCTTTTGCTGGCGTTTCATCTGGCTAATTCTCGTGTTGCTGATTCAGATGTAGATTTACTGCTAATTGTTATATTGCTAACGGGAGGCACATAGGGCAGGAAGCACGATCCCCGTTATACAGATGACACCCATGGGGCTTAGAAAGGGAAGGTAAGCGGCCACGGAGTCACCGAGTGACACAGCTGGACCTGTCTCCCTCTGTGACTCCGTCGTCGTTCTCGTCGATCGTTGACGGAGGCAGTGTGTGTATCTTTCTGCCACTGCTTGAGGCCAGGCTCTGGGAGGATACACTGCGAGCAGCCTGTCTGCAGTGGGAAGGCGGGGGCTTTGCGGGCCCAGCTCTGTTGCCTGTCAGCTGTTAATTTGAAGCTTGTCATTGCACCTCTCAGAGCCTCTGTTTTCTCCTCTGAAAAATGGGTTTACCATGAGGATTCCGTGAGCCCCTGGATGTGCAATGGCCTGGCCCCAGCCGGGCACCGAATAGGCATTCACAGGACGCCGCTCACGATGGAAGGAGATGGGACACGATCACTGCCCTGGAGAAGTTCACCGCCTGGGCGTCGTCTTTTCGTCAAATAGTTGCCTCAACCTCCGGAAACTTCCATGTCCGGGACAAGCTACAGACATCACATACACGCACACATGGCAGTTATTATACCGTGATAGTTGGAATCTCGTAGAATCACACTCAGACGTTCCCTGCAGACCTGCCTGGCGGGCGTTAGCCAGAGACACTGGCTCCATCGGGCTGCCGGTGGATTATTCCCTTCCCTAAGCCTCTCTGAGCACTTAAGGAAACTCCTGTGTTTGGAGATTAATCTCTCTCTGTGGGAAGGTGCCCAAATTGCAAGCGATAAACTGCTACTGAACTCATTATCGCCCCCAGCTCAATCGGACTAGCTATCCCTTGGTTGGTTCCAGCTCGTGACCAGGATAAGACCATCTAGGCTGGATTTCCCCAAAGTGCCTTCAGTACCCCCCTCTGTTACGTTACCCAGTGTTCCAGGGACGCCCTCAAACAGGGGACAAAAACAGCCTCAACAAAGATACTTCTGGGAATTATGTGGGGCAGAGTCTTCGTCAGGCCCCAGTGGCAGCCAAATCCAAACCTTGTTTCCCTCCACCCACGATGTCACCTGCTGGTGACCCTCAGGGTCTTTGTAGGTCATTTAGCCATGAGATCAGCCTTCCTATCCTGCCGCCCCAGGTGGTCAGAGCCAGGGAGGAGCCAGGAAGCGGGGCCTGAGTTGATGGGGGTTTGGGTTCAGCCCTGCAGGAATTTCCACGTCTTTTGCTGTTTGTTTTAATAGTATATTCAAAGCAAGCCGTCCTGGCGCTTTCCAGTGCGACAATGATGTCTGGTTCAGGAATCCGTGACACCACTCCGCGTGCTTATCCATCGCATCAAACCGTATTCCTATTCTTTTCCCAGATAAGCCAAGTTCGGTCAAAGTCATTTTTCCTCTTTGTGGAAACTGGTAGTTCTCCAAGCAGATCCTTAGAGGTCGATAGAGCCCCAACCCACTTCCATTTTCCGAGGGTCCTAGGATATTTTATTTTTTTTAATTTTTTTTTAATTTTTATTTTTTTAACGTTTATTTATTTTTGAGACAGAGAGAGACAGAGCATGAATGGGGGAGGGTCAGAGAGACGGAGACACAGAATCTGAAACAGGCTCCGGGCTCTGAGCTGTCAGCACAGGGGCCCGATGCGGGGCTCGAACTCACGGACCATGAGATCGTGACCTGAGCTGAAGTCGGTGCTCAACCGACTGAGCCACCCGGGCGCCCCCAGTCCTAGGATATTTTAAAAGGTAAAAAGGACAAAACATAATCACCAAGCTTGTTGTGCATTTTAAATATTTACCTTTAGCAAGTTAATGCTCTCATTTAAACACGCACACGGTGCCAATGTAGCAGAAGGGGGTTAGGCCACAAGGTAATTCCAAGATTTCTTTTAAAGTGAATTCGGGGCGCCTGGGTGGCTCAGTTGGTTAAGTGTCCAACTTCAGCACAGCTTATGATCTTGCAGTTTGTGGGTTCGAGTCCCGAGTCGGGATCTGTGCTGACAGCTTGGAGCCTGGAACCTGCTTCGGATTCTGTGTCTCCCTCTCGCTTTCTACCCCTCCCCCACTTGTGCTCACTCGCTCTCTCTCTCTCCCTCCCTCTCAAAAATAATAAAATAAACATTAAAATTAATTCATAATGCACAGATATATTTTGGTCTGGTAATGGGACCAAATTTAGAGTTGTCTAATAACATTTAGTTGCCTCACGACATCAGTGCAACTTTAAGCATCTACTCAACAAAATAACTTAAAGACCCCTTATCTGCAGAGGCCCTTGTCTGTGGATCCAAACTGTGATGGTCTGACTGTAGAGTACCTCCTTTCTTTAATCATCCTCTACAAAAAATGAACTGTTGAATCGGGGGAGGGGGGTAGAGAATAAACGATTTCAAGCTTCGGTGGACTTATTATAAAGAATGAATCACTTTAGAAATAACGCTTGGAATACACCACAAGGAAATTATACTCCAAGGTACGAAACACAGTTGGTTAAATTTTTCTTTTTTTTTTTTAATGTTTATTTATTTTTGAGAGAGAGAGAGAGAGCACGTGCACAGGATAGGCAGAGAAAGAGGGAGACAGGATCCCAAGTGGGCTCTGTGCTAACAGCAGAGCCCGATGCAGGACTCAAACCCACGAACCGTGAGATCGTGCCCTGAACCGAAGCTGGACGCTTAGCCAACTGAGCCACCGAGGTGCCCCAGTTAAGTTTTATAAGTAGCAGTTTTTTTCACGGCACAGATGGGTACATACCTGCTGGTTTGCAGGTCTGTGGTCCTGGCCCCTGAGCTGCCACAGCTCATAACCGGGTTACACTTGCTGCCCTGGGGAGGCGGTGCCCACAGGCTGCAACAGTGCTGCTTGAGGCTGCAGCTGAGGGCACGGCGGCGTGCGGCCTCTGGCCCCCCAGGGTGGCTGGCCTGACGCCCGGCTCAGCCCCAGGATGCTGCCCTCGTTTTAGGACAAGCCAAGCGCCGCGGGTTGCTGCAGGCCCAGGAGGGAGAAGCTGTCCCTGGTGCTGACAGTCAAAGAGTAAGAAGTTACTTGCCTCGTACAGGTTTGGGCTTTAGCTGCTGGGTTTGTTCCTGGGGCTGTTCTTACAAAGCATGACAAACTGGGTGGTTTAAACAACAGAAGATGTATTGTCTCATGGTTCTGGAGGCTGGAGAGCTCCTGGAATCAAGGTGTTGGCAGGTTGCTTCCTTCTGAGGGCTGCGAGGGAGAATCTTCCTCAGGCCTGTCTCGTTGGCTTGGGGATGCTCACATGGCTTCTCCCTCTGTGTGTGTGTGTGTGTGTGTGTGTGTGTGCCTAGAAATTCCCTCCCCACTTTTTTTTAAAAGTTTATTTATTTTTGAGAGGGAGAGAGAGCAGAGGAGGGGCAGAGAGAGAGGGGGAGACACAGAATCTGAAGCAGGCTCCAGGCTCCGAGCTGTCAGCACACAGCCCGACACGGGGCTTAAACTCATGAACTGTGAGATCATGACCTGAGCTAAAGTCAGATGCTTAAGCAACTAGGCACTCAGGTGCCCCCAAATTTCTCCTTTTTATAAAGGCACTGGCCATATTGGATTAGGGCCCACCTGAATGACCTCATTTTAATTTAATTGCCTTGTTTAGGACTCCACATCAGGCCGTATTCTTTTTTTTCTTTTAATTTTTTTAATGTTTATTTTGAGAGAAAGAGAGAGTATGAGCAGGGGAGAGAGAGGGAGAGAGAATCCCAAGCAAGCTCCACACTGTCAGCACAGAGCCCAACGCAGGGCTTAGTCTCATGAACCGCAAGAACATGACCTGAGCCGAAATCTAGAGTCAGACCCTTAACTGACTGAGCCACCCAGGTGCCCCAAGGCCATATTCTGAGGTGCTGGAGGGTTAGGACACCAGCATATGAATATGGGAGAAACACAGTTCAGCCCATTAATGGTTCCTAAGATGTTGTGTCTCCCAGGGGCTTCCCTCCCTGCTGTCAAGCTCTTGGCCCCATCCCACTGGGAGGCCCCTGACTGTGACAGCCCACAGTTGGGGGAGGGCAAGGTGCTTGGCCTCTATTTCTAGATCTCCCAGATTCTGATGTCTCGTGTCTGTCTTCCTGCGTTCAAATCCCCCCTCCCTCCACCTTGCCATCCCTTCTGCTCCTTACTCCCTAATCTCTGCTAGAAAGCTCCAGAAGGTTCCAGAAGGCTCGCCATACTCCCACTCACGAAGAACCTGCGAGTCAGTGTTGACTTGGTCCCCTGCCCTCCCACCCTCTCACACCCCCAGGCTGTCTTTGCTGCTGCTGGCACCCCAATCTCCAGCTCCTCCCACCCCCCTGCAGCTGCGGCTGTGTTCCGCCTTCCCGGCTTCCCACCTGCACGTGGGCCTCTCTGCCCTCACCCTCTCCCCACTGCAGCCCTTGCAGTCATGTGTCCTGAACTAGAGCTTTGATAAGCTCCCCCCTGCATCAGGCAGCTTCCAGGGTCCCCCCTTCTCCACTAAGTCAAGACAAAAGCCTTTGGCTTAGCCTTCGAGGGGCTCTATAATTTTGAAATGCATTTAGACCTGGCATCCATCAGCACGGGCTACCATCACAAAATACCACAGGCTCTGGGGCTTAAACGTAGAAAGTTATCTCTCATAGCTCTGGAGGCTGGAAGTCAGAGGTCAGGATGCCGGCACAGTCACATTGGGTGAGGGCTCCCTGCTTGGCTTGTAGACGGCCGCCCTCACTGTGCCCTAACTCTGCCATTCTGTGTGTGCGCTGAGAGAAAAAGACAAAGAGAGAGATGTCTCTTCCTCTTCTTATAAGGCCACCAATCCTATCAGTTTAGGTCCCACTCTCATGGCCTCTTTTAACCTTAATTACTTCCTAAAGGTCCCGTCTCCTAACAGAGTCATATGGGGAGTTAGGGCTTTAACGTATGAATTCAGGAGGGACACAGTTCAGTCCATCGCAGACCTCAAGTGTTTGTAGCATATGCAGATAGAGCTAAGTGGACAGCGGGTAGAGAGAAAACTATATCTATATCTAATTATCTGTATAAGACATAGAGACATAGATACGTATGCATTCACCTACAGAAACATATATACTCATAAATTGCAGGCAGGGATAAGGGCCTTGAAGAAAAATAAAGCATGATAAGGGAACAGGGAATATCATTGGTGGGGTGCTGTTTTAAAAGATGATCGGGAGAGATCGCTAATGCAGGTGGAGACATAAGTAACATAAACTGAAGCATTCAGCCACTGGAATTCGATTCTTTGGATCAAGAGTCCACAGACTTTTCTGTAAAGGGAGAGGTAGGAAATATTTTTGGCTTTTGTGGGCTGTATGATCTTGGTCTCCATTACAACTACCCTGCTCTGTTGCTGTATCACAAAAGCCTCCACAGACAATATAGAAACAAATGCGTATGGCCATGTGCCAATAAAACTTTATTTATGAACACTGAAGTTTGAACTTCATGTACCTTGTATGTGTTATGAAACATTACTCTTTTTTTTTTTGATATTTTTATTCAACAGGCTAAAAATTGGAAAACGATTCTTAGCTCATGGGCTGTATAAAAATGTGCAGGGGACCAGGTTTGGTCCCCGGGCTGCAGTTTGCAAACCTTTGCACGCAACCATATGAGGCTTCTCCCAGTTGTGGGATGAGAGTGGGGACCACTGTAGGGCCAAGAACACAAGTCGCTGGCACACAACAGGTGTTCGATACGTATTTATTTTTTGTTGTTGTTGTTCTTAAGTAGGCTTCATGCCTAGCGTGGAGCCCAATGTGGGGCTTGAACCCATAACCCTGAGATCAAGACCTGAGCTGAACCAAAGAGTCTGATGCTCAACCGACTGAGCCACCCAGGCACCCCTCCATACGTATTTTTTTTAATCTTTTAAATGTTTATTTATTTTTTAGGAGGCAGAGAGAGACAGAGCATGAGTGGGGGGAGGGGCAGAGAGAGAGGGAGACACAGAGTCTGAAGCAGGTTCCAGACTCCGAGCTGTCAGCACAGAGCCCGATGCGGGGCTCGAACTCACAGGCTGCGAGATAATGACCTGAGCCGAAGTCGGATGCTTAACCGACTGAGCCACCCAGGCACCCCCCTCAATATGTACTTTTTGGAGAAGAGAGAGGAGGGAGGGGGCAGAACGAAACAGGGTGCAGTCAGTTAAGTGTTCAGAGCCTCCTGTCTGTTTTTAGGGGCAAGCATCTGGGCACCCCCCCACCAGAGCCCACCAAGACCTAGCCGTGTCTCCTGCCACCTGAAAAACTTCCACTGACTACCCCAGACACAAATCTAGAAAATGACACGCATAGCCACAGCCCAAAGCCTGCGTATGCCCTGTCCCCAGCTTGATAACTCACAAGTGCCACTAATGTGCATTTTTAGCGAGAACCTTTCAGTCCCCACTCAGAAAAGTCATTTGCATCCCCCATGCAGGGCCCCTGACTGCTATATTAATCTCCCCATTTGTCCCCTCCTGAGTCATCTAATATGACTGCTGGCTAATTAAAACATCAAAGCCCCAAGTACAACAGCCCCGCCAGAGGCCTCCTACTGCCTGCTTTCAGGAGTGCCATTCGGCGCAGCCCAGGGTGGAGCGGGGCAAGGCCCACGCCTGGGGCCCCCAGGTTCTGGGCTCGAAATGACCACCCCTCGCACATCTGGAGCCTCCACAGATGGCCTTTTTCATTATGCCTGTTACCTCACTATTTCCACACCCTGCCGATGAGGGCTGCTCGCTGTCCCCCCACCCCACCAGCCGCACCCCACGCCTCTTCCTCCCGCCTCACTGTGCTCCCCACCGTCTGCCCTCGCACCCCCTCTCTGGGTCCTAGGCCTGACCCCAATGCCACCAAGGCACCTCTTATCCCCCATCTGGGATTCCAGCTACTCCTCAGCCTCTGGAACATCCTTAGGGATGGTCAAGAGAGTTTGTAACCTGGCTGAGTGATGCCCAGTATTTAGGGAGAGTGGCCGGGGTGCTCCCACATGGGCAAGGTCAGATTTTTTTTTTTTTTTTTTTTTTTGGTTCTCATGGATGCTGAGGAATTTGTCACCACAGAGTCTTGGCCAAAGATGTGACTTCTGTCACCTGCGTGTCTGCTGGGAGAGACAGTCACGGAGACAGAATCTTAAAGAAGTGTGGAGGCTGTCTGGCCAGGCCTCCAAAGGAAATGGAGCTGTTTGTATGTGGCCTCACAAGGGGACAGAAGTAAACTAACTTGGAGCTGAGCAAGCAGAAAATGTGAACGGGAGTGAAGGGAAGAACGCCTCCAGATCCTTCTCCTGCCCCCAGGGTGGCAGGACTGTAGTGATACTTGCGGCAATGACCACAATGACCACACTGGCAGGTGCACTAAGGGCAGCAGATTCTCATGCCAGCAGCAAGAAGTGATGGCTGACACTCAGGAGGCGATTGCATTCATCCAGGCGAAAGATGATGTTGGCCTGGCCACGGGGCTCGCCAGTTCGGTGGGAAGTGAGAGGAGGCGGTGGGTTCTAGAGCTATGGAGAAGCTGAAATGGTGGGACCTGAGGAGGCACTCGCTGCGGGGGATGAAGAGAATGATGTCCAGGACAGGCCCCAAGTGTGGCTTGCACAGGTGGTTGGATGGTGATGCCCAGCACTGAGACGGGAATCGCTGGGGATGACCAGATCTGGCCACAGCAGGGAGGTGTGGAAGATGAGGAGTCATGGCACCTTCCATTTGTTCTCTGCTAACTCTTGCATGGTTCTGGAGAGGTCTTTAACATGCTGTTCACCTACCTCTGGGCCCCAGATTCCAACATGGCGGCACAGACGCTTTAGCACAGAGCTTCTCTATTCTGCTGGCCAGAAAGGTGGCTGTGGTATGCCTCTCACCTCAGGACCTTTGCATAAGCTGTTCCTTCTGCCCACAAGACCTTGCTCTTCTCTCTTTGCCGGATTAATACCTACTTGTCCTGCAGGTCTCTACTTAGAAGCCAAATGCTCTGGGTTAGGTGCCCCTTCTGTGGGCTTCCACAGTGCCCTGTACACAACCAACTTCTCATGTTAGGGCAGCCATTGCACCTGGTTTTAATGACTCGTAAACTGTCATCCGTCCCCTGACCCCCATCTTGCACAATGAACTCCATGAGGGCAGAGGATCACATCTGTCTAGTTTGTCACTGTAGGCCTGGCCCTTGCTACCTTGCTTGGAACATAGGAGATACTCAATAAACACATGTTGAATGAATGAATGAATGAATGATGCATAATGGCCAAGAGGCAGGAGAGTCAGCAGTTCAGGGCATGGTTTGAAAGACAGACTGCTAGGATTTGACTCCTGGTTCCAGCTTACTAACTTTGTGACCTTGGACGACTTAGTTAACCTCTCTGTGTGCCACAGTTTCCTCATCTGTAAAATGGGCATGATAAGATTTTGCTTGGCACATAGTGAGTGCTTATTGAATGCCAGTTGCCAGTAGTAGTCCTTCAGTGTGCTCCGTGATTTCTTTCCCAGACTTCGTCCAGTTCATTGGAATTCACAGCTTCCTCACCATCCTGAGCCCCTCAAGCTGATGAGATGACGATTCGGCCTCCTTTCTGACTTCATCTCCTTGAACTAACCGTACTCACGCACTCCAGCCACACTGGCCTCCTCACTGGCCCTTTGAACTTAACAAGCTCATCTGTACCTCAGGGCCTTTGCACTTGCCTTTCTCTCCTCCACTTAGTCATCAATATATATCCTTACAACCAACTGATATTATATCATTTGGGTGTTAGTTTACTTATAATTTATCCCCATTTCTCTGACAATAATGTCCCAGAAGGGCAAGGGCACTCTCTGTCTTGCTCATTACAGTGTCCCCAGTGCCTAACAGTGTCTAGCCCATAATAGGTCCTCAATAAATACTAGTTGAGCGTGAGCATGCCCTGACACAAGGTCACTACCCAGTGCTCCGATCTTTGGTATGAATGTCACTCCACATTGGCTTGTCTTCTCCCTTCTCTCACTCAGCTGTCATGTCAGGGTGTGCCTGCTGCCTCTCCCTGACAGCCGCTGACTGACTGATGCTTGTCTGGTGCAAAAGCACGTAGACAGTTCCTCAGAAACACCCAAGACAGAATGTGATCCTTAGTAATGAGGTCTCAAGTGGATGGGCCACGATGGTCAGCCCAGGACTTATCCCCCACCACCTACTGGGCAATTTGTTTATAGAAGTGAAGACAAATGGGGGACTGAAGGTGCTCAAGACAGAGGAGCAGTCAGTGCAAAGGCCCTGAGGCAGAAACGCACTGGGCATTTTTGAGAGGCAGAAACCTGAAGTTTGGGGAAATATTCATGCTTCAAAACTATCCAATTAAATCTTTTCTGTTCCCCAGTACTCGCCGGAAATAGTGAGTTTGGGCTGTAGCAGGAAAGCCCGGAAATCCAAGTAACCTGACCTAGCTTGGGGTGTGATTCCTCAGGCCTGAAAGCCAGTACCGTTCAGAGAGGCTGATGGTGTCCCTTGCTCATTTGCTCATTCAACAAACATTCATTGAGTCCCTGCTGTATGCTAAGACCTGTGTTAGACACCAGAGAGACCACCTTTGAGTTCCTGACCCCTCTCCCCAGAACGGAGCCCAAAAGGCTTTTCCATGGTGCCTCCTTCTTCATAGGCAGAGGGACCAGGTTCCCAGCCACCTTGCACGTGTCACCCCGGGAGAATCGAGTCCTCTCTCTGCAGACCCTTGGTAACTCTGGCAGATTCCAGGAAGAATCCCAGAGGACAGTTTTCGAGTGCCCCCCGAGCCCCGTCTCATGTTCCACCTCCAATCTCTCCTCCAGCCCCCTGCCTCGGGAAAACAGTCTCCTACAAAGAACGGCAGCCCCTCCAAGTGCCCCCGCTTCCTCAAGGTCAAGAACTGGGAGACCGACGTGGTCCTCACTGACACCCTTCACCTTAAGAGCACACTGGTGAGTACCCCAGCAGGGTGTGGCCCAGCCTCAGAATTAACCACATTTGGCATTGGCTAAGCCTTTGTTGTGGGGACCGCCCCGTGCACTGTAGGACATTTAGCATCACCCCTGACCTGTACACGTGAGATGTCAGTAGCCCCCCTGAAGTTGTGACCGCACCAAAAATGTCTTGAGATATTACTTACTGTCCCCTGGGTGGGAAGTCCCCTCCCATTTGGGAATCACTGGCAGATACTTACTCACTCATGGAAACACTTTCTTTTTTAATTTTTTAAATGTTTTTATTTATTTTCGAGAAAGAGAGAGAGACAAGGTGCGAGTGGAGGCGGGGCAGAGAGAGAGGGAGACACAGAACGTGAAGTAGTTTCCAGGCTGTGAGCTGTCAGCATGGTGCCTGACGTGGGGCTCGAACTCATGAATCGCAAAATCATGACCTGATCCGAAGTCGGACGCTTAACCAACTGAGCCACCCAGCTGCCCTAGAAATACTTTGTATTTGTGTACCTTGAACCTGAAAGAATTCAAGAAGAATTTCTGCTTCTGAACGCATTTTCTTCATCTCTCACAGTCTGACCGCTGATGGAGCCTTGAGCAAGCCCTTCCTTTGCTTTCACCGTGTTTCTGCTAAACTTTTATATCATTTTTTTAACACTTTATTGTATTTTTTAAGAGACAGAGGGGCACAGAGCACAAGCAGGGGAGGGACAGAGAGAGAGGGAGACACAGAATCCGAAGCAGGCTCCAGGCTCCGAGCTGTCAGCACAGAGCCCGACGTGGGGCTTGAACTTATGAACTGTGAGATCCTGACCTGAGCCGAAGTCGGATGCTTAAATGACTGAGCCACCCAGGCTCCCCTATCATATTTTTTAACAGTCAGCAAATCACCATATTGCTTTACATTTTTGTTGAAATTGAGCTTCTTAGAAGAACATTGTATCGGTGAGTTATAGCCGCGTAACAAATTTCCCTGACACTCAGTGGCTTGAAACAGCCACCACTCATTTTTCAAAAGTCCACAGACTGCCTCGGTGGTCCTGCTGGTCTCAGTTGATCTCAAGCATCTGCAGTCATCTGAGGGGTCAGCTCTGGGTGGGCTGGCTAGGATGGCCTTGGCCATGATCACTCACCTGTTTCATGTGGTTTCTCTCATCCTCCAGCAAGCTAGCGCGGCCTGGTTCCCATGGTGGTTGCGAGGTTTTCAGAGGAAATGAGCAAAAGCATGCTTGATCTCTTGAGGCCTAGTCATGGGATGGGCACAGTGTCTATTGGCCAAAACCAGCTCACATTCAAGGGGAGAGGGGAGAGGTTCCACTTCTCAATGACAGTTGCTGCAAAGTCACATTGCAAAGGGTGTGGATGCAGGGAAGGGAGGCATTGGGACGACCTTTTTGCAATCAATGTGCCATAGACGTGTTCAGCCATAGTAGTTCTTCCTTGATGAACATGGGCTCAGAAAATACTCGAGGATTCGGTAGGAATGAGTGTGATTCCCAGGGAGTGCCAGTCAGAAAGCCCCTCTTCCCCTAGTTGAGTAGAGCAAACACTTTGGGGACCTTCGAATGCTGCCCATCATTCCTTACCATGCCTGATGACCACACCCTACAATGACTTGAAGCTGGCACCTGAGCAGTGCCGTTTGGGAATTAAAGGCCAAGTCAACTCTACCACAAATGTCAGATCCATGGCCTCAGCCCCCCACGTGCCTCCAAGTGGTAGCCCAAATCTCTCTTTTCCCTCCAGGAAATGGGTTGCACTGAGCACATCTGTATGGGCTCCATCATGCTCCCCTCTCAGCAGATACGAAGGCCTGAAGACGTCCGCACAAAAGAACAGCTCTTCCCTCTCGCCAAAGAGTTCATTGACCAGTACTACTCATCAATTAAAAGGCAAGTGTATGTTGACTCCGGGGACCCAGGGCGAGTTCCTGAGTACCAGGGACAAAGACTTCGGCTCCAACAATGCCGACAGTTGAACCAAGAGTAAGGGCTCCGCCCACCATACACACACAGGTTGAAAACTAGCGGCCCAAGGGCCAAATCTGGCCCCCAGAAATGTCTTTGTCTGGCCTGAAAAGTGTTGCTTCAATTTGAAATATTTCAAGCAACTCCATGCCTAGGTATACGTGCCCGAAAGAAAAATCTCACACGTGTTCGCCAGAAGGTATGCGTAAAAATGGTCACCGAAACATTGTTATAATAGGGGAAAAAATTAAAAAGAGAGAGCCAACCAGAAACCACCTCGACTCCCTCAACAGGAGGATGCATGGGTAAGTGATGGTATTTTCTGAGTCAGGGAATATTACACAGCTGTAAAAAGGTGAATGAGTTAGCGCTCAGCACATTTGTGGGAATGAAGCTCGCAAACAAACTGTGCAAAAGGAAGAAAGGATAAGTTTGTGCAAGAATGCATTCAGGGTAGCATCATTTATGTAAGCTTTTTAAACATACAGAACAATATTGTATGTGATTTAGGGAATATATACACGTGTGACAAACATATGAAGAAAAGTGTGAGACACTTCCAGGAAGAAAGTGGGTTATGATGGGAAAATAGTCCCCAAGGAATTATAAAATCATTTCTCTTCTATTATTTTTTAAAGTTTTATTTATTTACGTAACCTCTCCACCCACCATGGGGCTCAAACTCACAACCCCGAGATTAAAAATCATACGCTCCTCTGACTGAACCAGCCAGGCGCCCCTCATTTATTATTTCTTGGGCTTGAGTATTCATCATATTGTTTTTGATACCTTTTTGTAAGCCCCAAATTTTTTACAATAATTTTTTTCAGCTTTCTAAACTTGAATTCCTTGTCATCGTTTAAAAATTAGGAGAGTCCCCTTTACAAATCAGATTTCCAGGGGTGCCTGGCTGGCTGAGTCAGCGGAGAGAGTGACTCTTAATCTTGGGGTTGTGAGTTCGAGCCCCATATGGGGTGGAGAGATTACTTTAAAATAAAATCTTTAAAAATAAATAAATAAAGGGGCACCTGGGTGGCTCAGTCGGTTAAGCGTCTGACTTCGGCTCAGGTCATGATCTCACAGTTTGGGAGTTCAAGCCCCGCATGGGTCTCTGTGCTGACAGCTCAGAGCCTGGAGCCTGC
>NW_026057586.1:77694627-77725803 GCF_023721935.1 Panthera uncia
TATGTATAATAAAAATAAAAATCCGATATCCGGTTTCTCTTGAAAGGAGACCTTTGGTTTTATTTGTTTGTTTTGGTTTTTTTAATCAAATTTTGTTTGTTTGTTTAGAATAGAATTTAGTGATTCATCACTTACATGTAACACCCAGTGCTCGTCCCATGAAAGGAGACCTTTGAGCCAGACACGGGCTCGCCTGTTGGCCACGGTCTCCACCCAGCCAGTTTAGTCCCTGCTGGGCCTTTGTGGACATTGGAGTTTGCAGTCTGTTTATGACTGAACTACTGTCTCCACATATGGACCCAGACTTGCTGCAGCTTCTGGCCTCCCGGAATGGCTCACTCCTTCCACTGACCCCTAACTCCAGAGCAGAGGTGACACTCCCATGTCCCTTCCCTCCTCGCTCAGGTTTGGCTCCAAAGCCCACACAGAGAGGCTGGAAGAGGTCAACAAAGAGATCGAAACCACCGGCACCTACCAGCTCAAAGACACGGAGCTCATCTACGGGGCCAAGCATGCCTGGCGGAACGCTTCGCGCTGCGTGGGCAGGATCCAGTGGTCCAAGCTGCAGGTAGGCAGTGAGGCTCTTTGGTGGGTGGGGAGGGATGGAGCTGTACAAAGGGTCTGGTCTCGCCAAGGCCACCTGGAGGGTATGGCGAAGTCCCAGATGGTAGGCATGGGGTCCCAGATTCTCGGATCGGGACTCAATCTGCTTCATAGTCGTGTCTCACTTAGCCAACATGCTGGGGATTTTTTTAATGTTTACTTATTTTTATTTTGGGAGAGAATATGAGTGGGGGAGGGGCAGAGAGAGAGGGAGAGAGCAGGCTCTCTGTCCCAAGCTCTACAGTGTTAGCACATGGAGCCCCATGTGGGGCTCGATCTCACGAACCGTGAGATCGTGCCCTGAGCCGAAATCAAGAGTCAGACACTCAACCGACTGAGCCACCCAGGTGCCCCAACACGGTTTTTTTTTTTAAAAAAAAGCAACTTGCTCGTCTCTTGGTAAGGCTGATGCTCTCCAGTTTACCACAGACCCCACCACTCTCTTTTGTATTCCACCTACTCTCTGCGTATTTATATTATCCACCTACTCCCTGACAGCATTAGATTCTGTGTCCCCTGATACGATTTCTGCCCCCCTGGGGAATAGTTTGAAGTCAGAAGTAGAATAGTTATCAAGGTCAGCGGGGTTCTGTTTGATTTTTCTTTGTTTTGTTTTGAAATCCCTCATCCCTAGTAACCTAGCAGAAAATACATGCAGCCCACTGAGGTCTCCCCTTTGCTCATCACCCCTTAACCACGTTCATGTACACACCAGGCCTGCCTTCAGGGGATTCTTCCTGGTTTGACTGACCGTGGTTATTAGGATGGGAAAAAGAAACCGTAAAACCCAGCCCTGATCACATTAGGGGAGCGCTCCCTACTCTGGCGGGACAGCAGGTGGCATGGGCTCCGGGTTCTCGTCCCCGTGGGAAGGCTGCACCGGGGGAGCTGGGGAGGGAAGGAGGAGGCACCCGTTCTCACCGTGCATCCTTCGCAGGTGTTCGATGCCCGCGACTGCACCACGGCTCACGGGATGTTCAACTACATCTGCAACCACATCAAGTATGCCACCAACAAAGGGAACCTCAGGTGAGCCCGCCAGCCCCGGGGAGCGGGGTCTGATGTCCCCAAAGCGTCGGCCCTTGGGTGTGGAGTTGGCTCACCGGCCGAGGAAATGCTCTCCCTCTCCTCTCGGGGAGACGTGCCAAGCCTCGAGAGGGGGCCTGGCTTCTTGTCCCACCTGCCGTGTCCTGTCTCTTCCGTGGCTTGCAAAGCTACAGCAACCCAAATCACGTTCAACCCTCACAGTTCGGTATCACCTGTGGAGGGGGCAGGAAGGGGTGTTTCCCTTTCCAGGACTCGGAAAGTCCCATTGCCAACAGTGACCTGCTTTTACCAGCTCTCGGTCTTTTGCCTGCATTTCAAAGACAGTTTCTCTTCCTGCCGCTGGGGGCACTGTTCCTTCAGGTTCGGCCAAGCCAAGCCACACCTTGGATTCCTCTTGCCCAAAGAACAAAGCCCCAGGGAGGAAGCGAAGGCAGGGAGGCACCATGTGAGCTGGTGGCTTCCACACTGGCAAGTTGCAGCTAGAAGGCGACAGCTGGGGCCCCGCAGCCCAACGGTTAGATTTGTTAATCCCGTGCAATCAGTCCTTGTCCCAGCTGCTGAGGACCAGCCCCACGGTGGGGCCATGTGGGCCACTGCAGGGATATTCCCACAAGCCCCAGGCTGCACTGCGTCACCCCCATAGTGGCTTGTTTGTATGAAGCATGGGTTTTCCTGGATGTGTCCCTTCCTTGAGAAGGAAACAGTGTCCCAGCTGAGCCTACCACTAGGAAAAGGGCCTGTAATATAAGCCCAGAGCCTGCTCGGGGAATTAGTATTTAGATCTTTTCCTGAAAGACCTCACCCCTCAGAGAACATCTTCTTGAGATCTTCTATTTAAAAAATATTCAGCTGATTCCTTTTTTTTTTTACAATTTTTTTAAAATTTTATTTGAGAGAGAGAGAGAGAGAGAGAGAGAGAGAGAGAGAATCCCAAGCAGACTCCATTTTCAGCATGGAGCCTGATGGAGGGCTCAATCCAACAACCATGAAACAGTGACCTGAGCCGAAATCAAGAGTCAGACACTCAACAGACTAAGCGATCCAGGCACCCCATTTTTTTTCACAAGTTTTTAAAAATGTTTTTGATATTTATTTTTGAGAGCGAGAGAGAGAATGAATCTGCGAGGTGCGGGAGGGGCAGAGAGAGAGGGAGACAGAGGATCTCTGCCCTGACTTCCCGAGAGCCCCCACGCGGGGCTCAAACACACGAACCACAAGATCATGACCTGAGCCAAAGTCAGACGCTTAACCGATGGAGCCACCCCAGGTGCCCCCACAAGTTTTAAACCACAAATCTGGATGTAAGAGGGTCTTAAGGGAATGTGCACCATCTATAGAAATTATCAAAACATAACAGAGGAAGGCAGGCAAGGGAGAAGAAGGGAGGGAAAGAGGGATGTAATTTAAACGGAGCAGGCATTCGATCTGTCGTTCAGTGAAATCATGTTCAGGAGGCATAAGTGTGTTCTATTTCTTCCGTTGGTCTCAGTTCCCGCACATGGAGTAAGCATTCCACACGCTGTGTGTGAGTCTGGTGTTTCTGAACATGCTTTTTAAATACATATATTACACAAACACCCTGTATGTGGTGCTTAACCAAAGAAACGGCAATGTGTTTTGCTGCTGGAGGGAACACTGACCGTTTGACTCGTTCTGTGTTCATCTCCAGTATGGTGCCTTTGCTACAAGATTGTTGAGAGCCCTGTTGGCCCTATACGACTTCTGCCTTCAGCCCCCATTGTAGACTCAGCCCCAGGTACAGCGTCCCATCCCTGCAGCATTAAATGCAATACTGTCTTGCGCACACGGCAAGACCTACATGGGCTCCGAAAGAAGGTAGTCCTGGGAACAGACGAGACAGGAGATGCTTTGTGGACGAGGTGAATCTGAGTCTGGCCTTGAACTTGGGTACATGACAGCAGAGATGGATTCCAGCCAAGATGGGATCGAGTCCCCTGATGAGACTGTTGAGCCGGGATGGCAGGAACTCCTGGTATGAAATAACATTGGAATCACGTCGTAAAGAAGTCATCCTCCTTTCAGTTGCTTTCAGTCCTTCTGATGATCCCCAAATCCCAGTTTGATGATGAGACATAATTAACACCTAACACTGCTGATCTCCCCCTTAGGGGAGCCAGCTGGGTGCCAGCTCGGTGCCTTCCACAAATGACAAATCTTCCTGCAACATAATAACAGTGTATGGTCTCACAGTTGCCAGTTTGGGTAGGTGAGGCCAGTGGCGATCTCCAGTTTTCCTTTAGAGTAAATGAATGTGAGTACAAGGGAAGTTGATTTCTTCTTAGTCCTATGTCTGTACACTTTGGTATGGTACAGGGAGGGGTGGGGGTGGGGCAAGCAGGGGAGAAGTAAGGATGGTGGAAAGAGCAAGAGTGGAAGTTGGGGGGCGCCCGGGTGGCTCAGTCGGTTAAGCGTCCAACTTCGGCTCAGGTCATGATCTCACGGTTCGTGGGGTCGAGCCCCGCGTCGGGCTCTGGGCTGACAGCTCGGAACCTGGAGCCTGCTTCCGATTCTGTGTCTCCCTCTCTCTCTGTTCCTCCCCTACTCTCACTCTGTCTCTCTCTGTCTCTCTCTCCCTCTCAAAAATAAATGAGATAAAAAAAATTTTTTTTTAAAGTGGAAGCTGGAATCAGTGGTATTCACTCTTTGTGGGGAAAGAGGGCCCCCCGTTGTTTCCCTGGAGATTACCGGCTGCCCAAGAACCCCTGGAAAGCTGGCCCAAGCCAAGGGTGTTTCAGAGTCTCCAGTTAGAGCAGCATTCTCCACTCTTAAGCGAGCTAGCGTGGGGCCTCCCATATTCCACCCTTCCTCAGACCAATGGTCCAGTGGAGGGACAGGGCACGGTCCCTCCCTTGCAACAGCGGCTCCGTGGGCCCTTGGGGACCTTGGCACAGAGGTGATCCACCCTGAGCCTCTGTGGGTGGCCTGGATGGCGCCCTTTGCAGTACGTCCACAGGGTGCAAGCCCTGCCCCGATACCACATCTCCCTCTCTCCACCACAGATCCGCCATCACCATATTCCCCCAGAGGACGGACGGCAAGCACGATTTCCGAGTCTGGAACTCTCAGCTCATCCGCTATGCCGGCTACAAGCAGCCTGATGGCTCCATCCTGGGGGACCCAGCCAATGTGGAATTCACAGAGGTGTGTGCCTCCCACCCCGCCCAGTCCCCCAAACTGTCTTCAATAGGCTTTTCTTCGTTTCCTGTTATCATCATAGGGAAAGCAGCCAGAGGGGTACCGTTTACTCCTCTGCAGACCTCCTGCTCCTTCGGGCGGCCCCCAGTCCGGCTGGTTCCCTTACAGCTGGTCATTTGGTCGTTTCCATCCATTACCTCACCCGACCCTCATGATAGGAGCTGTTGTCACCACCACCTCCCCATTCGGTGGCGACGCAGACGGGTAGCACAGGTTAGCCACGGTAGCTTCCAGCGTCTGTGCCCGAGGGAGACGCCACGGGCAGACCCCTGCCTAGAATGATCTCAGGCACACAGCCCGGCACCCCTTTTCCTGATGGCTCACTCATCCCTGGCCGAGGTTCTTCTCTGTTCTTTCCTCAAATGCCACCCCAGTACCTTCTTCAGGACTGAGCTGGCCAGACCAAGCCCTGCTCCACTCCCTGGCTGCCGACTTCATTTGCATGCGGCTTTTCTTATTAAAATGTTATTACCGCGAAGAAGGGGCTGTAACCAGGGCGACCAGGAGTCGCACCTGTGCCGGTTTAGACTCGGCCAGACTCGCGGCTCCACTTGGCTGAGCGCTAACTGCATAGTTGGCTGACCTTGTCTTCATGGCCACCAGAACATAAATGCCACAGCCCCCTCCTTCCCTTCTGTCTCCAGAAACCTCGCTGACTGCACATGTTTGCCTAAGCCCCTGATTTCGAGCTTCCTCTTTCTACTAACACAGCAGAAAGAATCACCCCAAACATAACCACATGACCGTATCTTTCGAAACCCTCTCACTCTGCCCTGGCCAGCGTGGCAGCCGCTGGCCACATGTGGCTAGTGAGCCCTGGAAGTGTGGTGAGTCCAAATGGAGGTGCGTCCTAAGCTAAGTGCAAACCACACACCGGGTCTCAAAGACTGAGAACAAAACAGAGAGTAGGAACCACCTCATTAATAATTTTTATCTCAGTTACCTATTGAAATAATATTATAGATAACGGTAGGCTAATCTATTATAGTTATTAATAGTTAATACACCTATTGAGTTAATAACTATATTAAACTTTATGTTAATGTTAAATATCTTTATTATGGTAATATTAATAACATATTTAATCATTTGTCATTAACAAATTAATGATGATTAATACACTTAATTGTATGTTACACAGTGTATATTTGACACATTTGTTGGATGAATATATTTCATATTTAACTTTAATGTCAAATATATTCATATATGGATAGCAATACTTTAATTCAATACTAATAAGTTGATATTATTAATCTAATAAAGATTATAATTATGATGATTATTAACTAATAATCAAATAGTGTTGCAACTTTGAAACTGTTGAAATATTATTAAGATGAATATACTATTTAAATTATTTCACCTGATTTTTGTTTGGACTTTTGTTTACTTTTTCTAATGTGGCTACTAGAAGAATGTGTTAATTACCTATGTGGCTTGCTTTATGTTTTGATTGGACAGCTGCTCTAACAGATGCATTTATGCGCAAATTCTGATCATTCCGCCCTCCTCAAATATGATAGGTTTTCTTTATCTCTCAGGGTGCTCAATGCAAACAGTTCCAGAGCGATTTCCTAGGACATGCCAGACCCTGTGCTCGAGGGCGTTACAGACACAACAATCAGATTCAGCTCTTATCCGGGAGTCCCCGGGGCCACAAGAAAAACTCAGAAAACATAACAAAGCACAGTGCAGGAGGACAGATTTGCCTTCTGTCCTGTGGACCGGGAGACGTCACACAGACGTGTGTTGTCAGAACTTTATAGAGGAGATGGCGTGGCCCAGAGCCTCCAGAGAAAGGTGCCGTCGGCAGGCTTGCGTTGGGATCTCTGCCCCTCCCCCCATTGCCATAGCACCTGGAGGGTCTGGGGACAGGTCAGCGGTGGCCGTGGTGTGACCTGGCCGCTTCTGGTTGCAGATCTGTGTGCAGCAGGGCTGGAAACCCCCAAGAGGCCGCTTCGATATCCTGCCACTCCTGCTCCAGGCCAACGGCAACGATCCCGAGCTCTTCCAGATCCCCCCAGAGCTGGTGTTGGAAGTGCCCATCAGGCACCCCAGGTAAGAGGGACTGGCATGGGGTGGGTGAGGGTGGGAGGATTCACCCAGTGCCTCCCCCTGGCCCCCTAACCCCCTGACTCTCCCTCCAGCCCAGACAGAGGCTGAAAGGGGGCCTTGGTTCCTTCCTGGGCCTGGGCAGAGCGGGCATCCCCAGGAATGAGCAAATCCTCCTGGACCAGCCAGGGGGCACCATCTCTTCTGAATCAGAATCTCGCTCCTCCCCCTGCTCCTAAGCAAGCAACCAGAACTTGCCCTTTTTCCAGCCGTATGGGTAGAAAAGCAGAAACACCTCTTGTCTTGTGAGCACTAGAACTGTGTGACCTGATGTGGGTCAAGTCCAAAAGGAATTTGGAGCCAGGAAGGAACTACAAGGGCTGCGCCAGCCGCACCAGCAAAACTCACACTTTGAGGGGCCCCTGGGTGGCTCAGTCGGTTAAGCGTCTGACTTCGGCTCAGGTCACGATCTCACGGTTCGTGGGTTCGAGCCCCACGTCGGGCTCTGTGCTGACAGCTCGGAGCCCAGAGCCCGCTTTGGATTCTGTGTCTCCCTCTCTCTCTGCCCCTCCCCCACTCATGCTCTGTTTCTGTCTCTCAAAAATGAATAAATGTTAAAAAAAAATTAAAAACAAAACACGCTTTGAGAGTGAAGGAGATCCTTAGTGAGACACTATCCTTGGAGGCAAAATCGAGGGGCAGGGTAAGGGAGAGGTGCCCCAAAGCTCAATAATCAAGATAAATATTATTTTAATGTAATATACTTATCAAAATGAATTTCTATATCAAAAATTGGATCCAAATTTAAATTTTTTTATCTGAAAATTTCAAATAAAGACAGGATCCAGTTCAGGGCTGAGATTCAGGTGAAGCAAGCAAGGTAAGTTATGCATGTGCAAGGTGAGACCCGTCTTTATTTAAATTTGGGATATTTTGTTCGCTATGGATTTTTTTTTAACGTTTATTTATTTTTGAGGGAGAGAAAGACAGTGTGTGAGCAGGGGAGGGGCAGAGAGAGAGGGAGGCACAGAATCCGAAGCAGGCTCCAGGCTCCGAGCCATCAGCACAGAGCCTGACGCGGGGCTCGAATTCACAAGCCATGAGATCATGACCTGAGCCGAACTCAGATGCCCATCCAACTGAGCCACCCAAGCATCCCTCATGATGGGTTTTTTTTTCCATTAATTTTGATTTTTTGAAAAACGTTGAGTTAATTTAGAATATAATGTGAATAAAAAGTAGCATTAGACTCAATTCCTCGTTTTGTTGGTGCACCCTTAAATTTTGCATCCAGGGCTAATGCCTTATTTATTTCACCCTAGCCCCAGCCCTGAAGAGGAACCAAGTGCCCTGAGGCTCATGACAATATCTGCCCAATATCTGGGAACTCACCCAGTATCCCTGGTGAAGCCTGGCCTACATTCATTAATGCATTCACTTACTCATTCGCTCATTCAACACAGTTTATTATTCCTGCTCTGGGCCGGCCATTGTAGCTGACTTCATTTCTGCCTCCATGACACTTTTGATCTCAAGGAGAAGAATTTGCACGTCCTGTTACCCAAATAACCACTTAATTCCAATAAAGTGCTGCAAAAGAAATTTTATGATGCCCAGAGGGACAAAGTTGCCCGACCCAACCTAAACTGGGCATCAGAGAAGGGCTTCCAAGAGTAAGCAACATTTTAGCTGACAATTTAAGTTTGGGTAAGGGCTGGACAGACACAGAAGGAAGAGAGAAGATCCCAGGAAGAAGGGACTGCCATGCAAAGGCCCTGAGGTAGGAAGGAATTCGGCAAGACTCCCTTTTCTCCTGGATTAACTTTCAGGGTGGGTTCGGGAGAGAAACAGCAGCCTGGCGCACTGGTTCCCAGGCCTGGATGTTCACCCAAATCACCTGGGAAACATGTTTAAAATGCATATTATCAGACCCAGCCGTGGAGCCTGTGATCCCACAGGTCTAAAGCAGAGCCCAGGAGTCCGGTTCTGACACAGCAAGTCCCGGGAGGTTGCTGGCATTTCTGCATCCCCAGACCAAGGCTGTCCCGCCCACATGTCTGCCTGAGAGACTCCCGCCCCATGGTGAGCAGGGCTGTGTCGCTCTCCACAGGTTTGAGTGGTTCAAGGATCTGGGCCTGAAGTGGTATGGCCTCCCCGCTGTGTCCAACATGCTGCTGGAGATTGGCGGCCTGGAGTTCACCGCCTGTCCCTTCAGCGGCTGGTACATGGGCACAGAGATTGGCGTCCGCGACTATTGTGACAACTCTCGATACAACATCCTGGAGGTGAGGTCCCTCCCCCGCCATCGCGATGGGCCAGCAGAGGGCAGAGGGCGTGGGCCCCACAGTCCTTCCCCACAGCTGAGCTTTGGGGCTTGGAAACTTGGAAACTTCCGCAACCTCGGTGGAGCCCCTGGCAATTCCAGGGCATCCACAGCGTGAACAGCGCATGTCCTGTGGGCAGACACTGTTCCAGGCACCTTGTATGTGTGTGCTCAGTTAATCTCAGCACAACCTCCAGGTATGATAACCCCCATTTCGCAGATGAGGATGCTGAGGCCTTTGGGAGGGTTAAAGTGACAAGCTCAAAGTCACACGGTGGCAGAGCTGGGAAATGAACCCCGTCGGGCTTTAAGGTCCAAGTTCATAACCACCCGGCTACACGGCCTCTTGTTAGAAGGGTTTGAAAACGACCCACGAACCTGGGACATTTCTTGCCTCTTTTCTGAAACACAAGGGAAGGGGGTTGGCAGTGGTTGCCCAGCATCCGCATCAGATCCCCTCCTGGCTGAATCATCCTCATCTGCTGAAGGCTGCTGGGGTGGAGTCCAGAGCTCAGATCTGGAGAATGCATCGGGACAGCTGTGGTCTTGCCAGCAGCCGTTGTCCCTAACAACTGTCTGCTGTGGTGGGTCTTGTTTCGAAAGGAGGCACTGGGAAACAGAAAGGTTAAGCACTGGGCCTATGTCACACAGTAAATCAGGCAAGATTAGAACTCAGAATCAAGGGGCGCCTGGGTGGCTCGGTCGGTTGGGCATCTGACTTCGGCTCAGGTCATGATCTCATGGTTCGTGAATTCGAACCCTGTGTCGGGCTCAAAGCCTGGAGCCTGTTTCGGATTCTGTGTCTCCCTCTGTCTGCCCCTCCCCCACTCACGCTGTGTCTCTCAAAAATGAATACACGTTAAAACGTTTTTTTAAAGAACTCGGAATCAAGCATTAATTAGGTTTATGTGGTTAAAATCCACGGGCGTTCATGTGGATGGACCTTGAAGACATTATGCTAAAGTGGGTTAAGTCAGACAGGGACAAATACTATATGATACATACCGCTCATATGTGGAATCTAAAAAAGCCAGACTCATAAAAAAGAGAATTGAACGCTGGTCACCGGGAGCTGGGGGGGGGGGGGGGGGGAGGGGGAGTTAGGGAGGAGGTGTTTAAGAGTACAATCTTGCAGCGTAAAGATAAGTAAATTCTGGAAATCTAAGGCACAGAAGGGTAATTATAATCCACAATCCACTGAATTGTATACTTCAAAGTTGCTAAGAGACTAGATCTTAATTGTTCCCACCACAGAAAAAGAAATAATAATTATGTGACATGACAGAGGTGTTAGCTAGCAGTGGTAATCATATTGCAACACATGAATGTATCAAACCAACACCTCAAATTTGTACCCCTTAAACTCACACAACGTTGTATGCCAACTGTGTCTCAACGTTTTTTAAAAATTCCATAGGTATTAGCTTGGAAATTGAAGCCCGGGGTCCTCAGCCTTGCCACACACCGGAGTCACCTAGGGAACTTCATTATTGCCAGATTCCCACTCACCGGGATTCAGATATCGTTGCTCAAGGATGGGGCCTCGATACCAGCATTTTTCAGAGCTCCCCAGAAGATTCTAGAGGGCAGCCACTGATCTGTACAAACTTCTGGCAGGAAAGGAAGAGACATTTCAGGCAATTTCCATAGATGTGCCTCAAGTCACATTGGGGATTTTTAAAAATCACATCTTTTTTTTTTTCCTGCAAATGCTTTCCATTCTTTTAAGCAAAAGAATGCTGTAGACGTAACAGTCTCAGCATAATGGCTACACATGCTTTCCTCTCTCACAAAATTACTCGAGTTTTTAATGTATTTATGTAAAGCAGCGAATTTCGTTCTTTCTCTCTCTCTGTGTGTGTGTGTGTGTGTGTGTGTGTGTGTGTGTGTGTGTCACTATCAAAGGACCACAGAGGAACCTAACGCCTCGGCCTCAAAGAATGAATTAATATGAGATCTGCTTTTCATGATTCCTGCTTACATTTTGATTGCAGAGAGTTGTTCCCGAGTAACTCAGATGAGATCCTCTCTCACTCCAGCCCTCCAGGCCCAACGGCTGTTATGTACGAATGTTGAGAGCAGGGCTGGGAAACAGTTTACCCAGACCTGAGAAACTGTCGTGTGCCAGCCCCGTAATGAGACCTGGGCTCCCACAAGTGACTGGAATTGACAGAGGAAGGAACAGCAAGGCTCTAATTAATGAATTTGCTCTTGGGTGTTTCCCACTCCTGACATCAGCTCCTGAGTCGTAACATAAATGTCAGGAGGTTTTTATTTTGTTTTTTTTTCCAATAGTTTTGCCAAAGGAGTCGGCCGGCTATGGCGGCAGCTCTCGGGTCCTTGGACGTTATGCGTCTGCCTGGGCTCCGGCTCTGAGGCCAGCTGGCTTTCTGGACCTCTCTGAGCCTCAGTTTCCTCATCTGTTAGATGGAGTCAGACAGGTGTCCGCCTGAGGTCAAAGCGCCCATGATCTGGACCCCAAGTGTGGAGCAGGATCAGTGGAAAGCTTTTCCTTCTAGAAGGCAGATGATGTCACTCTCAGACCCACTCTTCTGCTTAAAACCCTCCGAAGACTCTTTCCATGCTACAATATTGGGAATAAAATCTTGACTCCTGGGCTCATCCCAGATCCTGCACGATCCAGTCCTGCCTTTATCTCCCACCAACTCCCCTGGCTCACTACCCACCCCTCAATACACCAGCCTTCTTTCTGTATCTCAGATGGTGGAAGCCTGATCCCACCACAGGGTCTTTGCACATACTGTCCTCTCTGTCTACAGCCTTCCTCCGTAGATCTGAAGATGTCTTGCTTCTCATTATTTTGGTCCCACCTGGTATGCCACCTCCACAGTCGGTCCTCCCTGACTGTCCTGGCTAAATCCGGCCCCCGTATTCCTCTTCATCTCATATCCTTGTCTTATTTTCTCCCTAAATAGTAAATGTCTCTCTCCCCCACTAGAAGGTAAACTCAGAGGGGTGGCTGGGTGGCTCAGTCAAGCGTCCTACTTCGGCTCAGGTCACGATTTCGCGGTTCATGAGTTCGAGTCCCACGTTGGGCTCTGTGCTGCCAGCTCGGAGCCTGGAGCCTGCTTTGGATGCTGCGTCTCCCCCTCTCTCTCTGCCCCTCCTCCACTTACATTCTGTCTGTCTCTCTCTCTCTCTCAAAAATAAACATTAAAAAAGTTCAAATAAAATAAAATAATAAATACATAAAAAAGAAAGAAAGGAAACTCAGAAATAAAAGGGCCGTCCACGTCTCTCTAGTTTCCTGCTACCAGTCGGTTCTCCATTAAAAAAAAAAAAAATCTTTTGAATGAGTTCATCAGTCCGGCAATGAGTTGACTAATTCGTTAAGAAATTCATCAGTGACCACTAGCCAGCCCTGTCTCTCCACGGGTGCCCCAGCCTGTGAGTCTGTGTTTCCTTCCTCTTCCAGGAAGTGGCCAAGAACATGAACTTGGACATGAGGAAGACGTCCTCCCTGTGGAAGGACCAAGCACTGGTGGAAATCAACATTGCTGTTCTCTACAGCTTCCAGGTAGCACAGCACACACGTCCCGGAGGGGAACTAAAACGCCTCCAAGGTGTGGAGCAGACGGTTGTGAGACCTGGCTCCCGGGGGGGGGGGGGGGGTGGCACCAACGAGGTCCACTTCCCATCACGTACACCTAATCTCCATTTTGGATCTTGGGTGGGGACCATTGGAGGAAGCAGTAATAGGTGGGGGAGGGGAGCTGTGACCTGTTGCTTATGATCGATGACAATTGGGCTGGCAGGCTGCCTCCTTTGTGTCCTGCCCACCTCTTCGGGGTTCAGACTATCACACAACAGACACAAGTACTCATCCTCATTAACCAGACACGCACAGGCTTCTCAACGCGTGGTGCTGTGGTAAATGATATTATGTAGGATGAGTTTAGAATTTATCATCTAAACCATGATACTCGTGTTTAAGTTTAGTTTATTTATTTTGAGAGAGAGAGAGAGAGAGAGAGCATGCATTGCAAGCAAGGGAGGGGCAGAGAGGGAGAGAGGGAGAGAGAGAGAAACCCAATGCAGGGCCTGAACTCATGAACCGTGAGATCATGATCTGAGCCGTAATCAAGAGTTGGACGCTTAGTTGACTGACCGCCCGGGTGCCCCAAACCATGATCCTTTTGAGGGCAAAAGGAAGACACTGCTGATAATAATGCCAGGGTGATGGGCGTAAGCTGGCGTTCTCCTGGGCAAACCTGTCGACTGCAGAGTAGAGCTCACGCTCTGTTAACAGAGCTCAGCTCTATCCTCTGGGGGCTGAGTCTGGGAAGCTAGACCCTCCTAGACACGCACGGAAGGCACACAGAGAATGAACGCATCACGTCATCGGGGCACACGAATGTGAACTGCAGGCCCCCAGGTCAGGAGCAGGGAAAATGGATACGCTGAGGAATATCCCAGGGAAGAGACAGGCTGAGATGGCCTGAGACGGAAGCAAGCCCCCTCTCCTCTCTCTCGGCCATGGGCGAGTGAGGCCTCGGGAGACGTTGAGGAGGATGGAGTGTGGTTCAGTGGGCTTGAGACAGCAGGGATGTGAGCAGGATGAGTGGCTGAGGACGGAAAGTGGGCAGAGAGGGGAAGCACTGTTTACACACGGTGGGAATCCAGACCGGCCCACCAGAGGGGGCCCGGGGCCGGTTATCCAGATTTGCAGTCCACCCAGCTCTATTGGGATTTCTGCCTCGTGGTGTTAATAAACCCATCCTTGGGGCGCCTGGGTGGCTCAGTCTTTAAGGCATCTGACTTCGGCTCAGGTTATGATCTCACAGTTAGTGAGTTCGAGTCCCACATCGGGTGAACATAAGCCCCACTTCAGGTGAGCCCTCTCTCTCTCTCTCTCTCTCTCTCTCTCTCTCTCTTCCCCTCCCCTTCCTCCCTCCTTCCCTTCATCCCTCCATCTCTCTCTCTCTCTTCCTCTGCCCCTTCTGGGATTCTCTCTCTCTCTCTGTCTTCCCCCTTGCTCACTTGCGCCCTCTCTCTCTCTCTCTCTCAAAAACTAAATAAATGGATAAATAAACCCATCCTTAATACTTAAAATTCTTCACTTTAAGAGGATTCTGTATCACTGCCATAAATGGAGAGTATCGGTTGCCATAAATAGAAGGTAATTATAATATTAAATTAATCAGCAAATAAACAAAAGGAAAACAACACAGAGTTGTCAAATTCTAGCTAAATGCTGCCTGAGGTTCCTCTCTCTTATTTAAAAAAAAAAAAGGGAGGGAGGGAGAAAGGAGAGAGGAAAATTGGCAAGAGAGGTATTAAAAGGTGTATTAGCGTCAAAAGGAGACTCTTTCCTGGATGTGAGTGAGAGAGAGATGCAGAGAATCAGCTCACAAGGACTCGCAGCATCTCCAGGACCACCCTTTGGGAAGCGCTCCCCGTGGAGAAGGGAGTCCCAGAAATACCCCAGCTCCCCTCCCGCCTGACTGTGCCCCCTCTCCTCCCGCAGAGTGACAAAGTGACCATCGTTGACCACCACTCTGCCACCGAGTCCTTCATCAAGCACATGGAGAATGAATACCGCTGCCGGGGGGGCTGCCCCGCCGACTGGGTGTGGATTGTGCCCCCCATGTCTGGCAGTGTCACCCCTGTCTTCCACCAGGAGATGCTCAACTACCGACTCACCCCGTCCTTCGAATACCAGGTCCCGCCCCTTCCGGCCTCTTTTGTGCTAAGTCTCCAATACCTGGTATATGCATGTTTGGCTCCAAGCATGTCTCAACTCAGACTTCCTCTGCGGACGCTCAAGTGCTCCATAGTCCACGTGGCTAGCGGCTACCATATTGGACAGCGCGGCCCTAGCCAGAACACTAATGGAGACAAAGGGAGTAGTCAGGGGTCCCCAGGAGAGGGCTGCAGAGGGACCAAGGGCTGAGTGAGAAGGTCTAGCAGGACAACACAGGCAGACTGGACCGGCCACTCGGGGCAAGGACCGCTGTGGTCACTGCCGGCAGATCTCCTCCCTTCAGGGGCTGAGGGTTGGGCATAGCTGGGCAGCCACAAGTACCCAGGGAGTCCCGAGCCTCTCCCAAGAGGAGCCAGATTTGCTCACTGCAGTGACCATCGTCCTCTCTTCCTAGCCTGAGCCTTGGAACACCCACGTCTGGAAAGGCACCAATGGAACCCCCACAAAGCGGCGAGCCATCGGCTTCAAGAAGCTGGCAGAGTAAGTCTCCTGGAAATAGGTGGGGACTGGAGGTGCCTCCAAACTCGGAGAGCCCCAGAGAAGGAGGCTGGGCAGATGCCTATGCCTCTGACCTTTTGTGCGATGTGAGTTCTCCATTTTCTCTGACCACCTCGTGCCTTCTGTGCCTGAGGGCCTGAGATATGGATGTTGCGCCAACCTTTTTTCCTTCCCAACCTCACTTTCCTCACCTCTGTTTCCTAAATTCTTGTCTTAGAGGCAATGGCATTTTGATAAACCAGCTGTTCTAATAATAATAATAACAACAACAACAGATGTGTAACATTTGTCCATTTCCAGGGTGTAAATACTCCCCCCATGGCCAATTTCAAGCTGCTAACAGGAAGTCACTGAACCCAGAGGAGGGAGGAGCTGGTACAAACCAACCCGGGAGGGCTCTCTCTCTCTCAGGGCTGAACTCTAACATCGCTCCTTCAGTCATTCATTCATTCATTTGGCCAACAAGTGAATACCGAGTGCCTCTTCTGTGCCAGGCACTGTGCTAGGCTCCAGCAATGCCTGATAAGCCAGTTAAATGATGTTCTTGTCAAAGCTCAAAGCCATTCACTTGTCCAAGAATCACACAAATACAGTGCGCCATTGAGGAATGGTTTCGTGGTGCCGTAAATAGACCGAACCCAGTTTGGGATGTCAGAGAGGGCTTCCTTCAGAAGATGACAATTGGGCTGAAGAATGAGATGAATAGACTAAGCTGAGCAAAGGAGAAGAGAGAAGGGTCTTATGGGCCAAGGCCACTGAAGAGTAATAGGCCTGAAGAATGTGTGGCCAGCCAAAGGACCCTCTGACAAGTGAGGTGGGGCTGACCGAGATGATCGAATGGGGATGCCAGCCTTCTCCTAAAGAAAGCGAATTCCACTGGCCCCTTCAGCAGAGACCCCTGTTTGGAGTTAAACTGCTGGCACAGAAGCTAGGCATGCACTGAGCTGCTCCTCCATCGGCCCTCTTGGGTCCAGAACTCTCTGGATACAATCCCTAGATGTACAACAGGTGCCATGCAGGCCACAGACCCCAGAAGCGAGGGCTGTGGATCCCACAGGGACTCAAACCCAGGTCCTGGCTCCATTCCTATGGCCCAGAGCACCTGTCTCCCTCTCTCCCTCCTTTCTCCCTCCTTCCACCTAACCCCATCTCCCAGCCAAAAGAGAACACATCAGCAGCCATTCTTTCCTAACAAGAGAATCACAGATATTGTCAGGGAGAGCAGCCTTTGGCTTCAGTTCGGTTCAACTGTTTCTGGGAGAAGGGAGGAAGAAATCTAAAACATTAATTGCACTATTAAGTGAGGGGTAGAAACAATGGGAGTTAATTATAGATGCTTTTTTATGCTCCAGTCATTCAAAGGGAATCCTCCAGGCACCTTTTATTCTTTTCTGTTTCTCCCCCTTGGCTCAGAATGCTCCTGCAATGTGGGTGGTTTCCCTGATTCTAAAAAATGATGAATTTACCATCAATAATCCCCAGGTGGGGGTAATTAGCGATTTGTCTACTCTGAGGTTCCTAATAGAGCCGGGATGCTGGCTCAGAAGGTGAGCCCAGCCATTCCAGAGCCACTGCCTGTCTGCCACCCCGGTGCCCTGGTGGATGGGAAGAAAGGAACACTGGCTCTGAATTCTCCATTTAGCAAGAAAGAGCCTCGACTTGATATTTCAACTCCCCAGGGCTCCGGTGGTAGCAGCATCTTTAAAAATCATCCCTTCTTTTGATATTTATTTAGTGCCTATTAGATATCAGACTCTGTGCGAGACTCTGAATATGCAAGCGTGACTAAACCAGACTAGTCCTTCCTTTGTGGATCTATAAACCTCTAAATTTCCTTCTAATTCAATGCCTGGTGATTTATTAGTGATTCTCTCTCTCTCTCTCTCTCTCTCTCTCTCTCTCTCTTTCACACACACACACACACACACACACACACAAATGTAAGCCCCGTGACACCTACTTTTTTATGTTCTTTAGCTCCTATAACTATACCTAGCAGATGTTCTGCACTCAACAAATGTTTAATTAATGAACAAATGAATGAATGAATGAATGATTGTCTTCGGGGGCAATGCTTGGCAAACCAAGGTTCTCAAGACTAGGTTTGGACAACCAAGCAACAAACTAACAAAACCAACCATGGTTTTAAACTTGGGCTTCTAGTGTCCCTAAAACTTTCGAGGATCATGGTTCTGGCCCCAAAGTTCCAGCCTAGCATCTTCCCTTTTTTCTACATTTCCCATTTTCCTCTCCATTCTTTTCTCTCCAGAGCCGTCAAGTTCTCAGCCAAGCTTATGGGGCAGGCAATGGCCAAGAGGGTCAAGGCGACCATCCTTTATGCCACAGAGACGGGCAAGTCGCAGGCCTATGCTAAAACCTTGTGTGAGATCTTCAAACATGCCTTTGATGCCAAGGTGAGTAGGGGGAAGCGCCAGCTCCCTGGCCCCCGTGGTACGTATAGTTGGAAGGGGAGAGAGTGGAGTCAACAGAGAAGAACCTTTGAGAATGGATGATAGCACATCCCGAGGTAGCCATCAACACACATATGCACATCCACCTAAATTTCAGGGGACTTTGATGTCCTCTCTTCCCATGACCTTCTAGGAGTCTAGGAGTCCGCAAAATGAAACCCCATCTCAGAGCAAAATCTTAGAGGGTTTATGAAAAAAAAAACAAAACATTCTGGGGTCAGCTTGGGAAGCTCTGCATTAAACACAGTTCAGTGGGTTTCTTTGCTGAATGACTTCTTGGAGGCTTGAATTTGCAAGTCTGTACGGCTGACCCTTGAAAAACATCGGGGTTAGGGGCACTGAAAATCCACATGCATCTTTTGACTCTCAAAAACTTAACTACCAATAGCCTATTGTTGACCAGAAGCCTTACTGGTAGCATGAACAGTTGATTGACATGTTTTGTATGTTACATGTATTATTACCATATTCTTACAATGAAGTAAGCTAGAGAAAGGAAAATGTTATTAAAAAACCATAAGGAAGAGAAAATGCATTGACAGTACTGTATTTATCGGAAAAAATCCACGTGTAAGTGGACACACAATTCAAACCCATGTTGTTTTAGGTCAGCTGTATTCTAATCTCCCAATGAGAAGGGGATAGAATATAAACATGTTTGTGCATGGCTCACTTTTTTTTTTTTTAATTTTTTTTAACGTTTATTTATTTTTGAGACAGAGAGAGACAGAGCATGAATGGGGGAGGGTCAGAGAGAGAGGGAGGCACAGAATCTGAAACGGGCTCCAGGCTCTGAGCTGTCAGCACAGAGCCCAACGCGGGGCTTGAACTCACGGACCGTGAGATCATGACCTGAGCCGAAGTCGGACGCTTAACCGACTGAGCCACCCAGGCGCCCCATGGCTCACTTATTTTTAAGGAGCCTCTCGGAAGACTGGGCTTCCCTAGAACCTACTTGGAGAAATGTGGCCCAAAAGATGCTAAGATAGAGGGCAATAATCTTCCTTAAGGCAGGGATCTCGGACTTACTTGGCCCAGGCCCCATACTGCTGGAGGGAGGATTAGCAAGGAGACTGAGCAGACCTGGTCAGATCCAGCCGGGCCATTCCCAGCCTAAAAGTGGTCAAGAAGATTCCCGGATCAGTTGGTTATAAGAAGCCCAACAATCTCAATCAAGATCTGTCTCTATTAGCAGCCAACCCCTTCCACCATTGCCCCAGGTTCTTTGTGGTCCTTTAGGCCACTGTGACTTTAGAAAGGTCCCACACTACCAAAAAGCTTTTCGTGCTACCCACTTGAGCCCATTGAAATAGTGACACCCAGAACTTTTGGTTCTTCTTCCAAAGGAGATGGCTCAAGATGACTCATCTTTTTCCTCTCTCTTCTTCTCCTTCACTTTTTGTTCTCTCTTACCGCTTCTCCTTGTCACCACCTCACTTCCTCTCTCCCCACCATCCCTTCCCCCTCACCCACCTAGGTGATGTCCATGGAAGAATATGACATTGTACACCTGGAACATGAAACTCTGGTCCTAGTGGTTACCAGCACTTTTGGCAATGGCGACCCCCCAGAGAATGGGGAGGTAAGACGAGCTTTCACCTGTTCTAGCATGTTCCCCATCAGGGGGAAGAAGGAGGGGCCTCAGTTACACCTGCCGTTCAGTTAGCAAATCCTCCCAGAGCCTCAACGCCCACGACTTGGATTTGGATCCAAGTTCACAAAGATTTGGGACAATTCCAAGACCTCAGCCTATTGGTGCCCACTGATGAGCCAATCTTTAGTGACAATGCTGTCGCCTTAGTGAGCTACTTCTTTTGGAATGGATGCTCCCATTAAGAGCTTGGCATCCCCTGCTCCAGATGAGAGAAGTAGAGTCAATACTACTTGGCAATGAGAAAGAATGAAATACGGCCTTTTGTAGCAACATGGATGGAACTGGAGAGTGTTATGCTAAGTGAAATAAGTCATACAGAGAAAGACAGATACCATATGTTTTCATTCTTATGTGGATCCTGAGAAACTTAACAGAAGACCATGGGGGAGGGGAAGGGGGAAAAAAAGTTGGACAGGGAGGGAGGCAAACCATAAGAGACTCAAAAAATGAGAATAAACTGAGGGCTGATGGGGAGGTGGGAGGGCGGGGTGGGTGGGTGATGGGCATTGAGGAGGGCACCTGTTGGGATGAGCACTGGGTGTTGTATGGAAACCAATTTGACAATAAATTTCACATTTAAAAAAATTTGTAAAGAGAAAGCCACAATGGGGATTTGTGTGCTGGGAATTGGGGGTCCACACACTGTAGCCCTTTTATCAGCTGGCCCTTTCACGCACATCTGCTGCCCAGCCTGAACCCCTAACCATCTCTAACATCCTGGCCCCCAGAGGCATCAGGCTCCTCTTTTACCGGCCAGGACCCCAGATGCTCAGTGCCCTACCCTATTCTGGGTTCATAGACCCATGCTTCACATTTTACTCCTCTCTTGGCTTCCAGAAATTCGGCTGTGCTTTGATGGAAATGAGGCACCCCAACTCCGTGCAGGAGGAAAGGAAGTAAGTGAATGACCCTCCAGGGTCACATGACATACTCTGTGGGTAACTGAAGATTGTCTTTTGGCATCTGGGGTTCACATTTGGGTTCTGGCTGGGTTTTGTGACCTAAAGCCCCTTTGTGAGCAATTTTAGCTGGTGGGTGTCTGGAGTCCACTGGGGCTGATATTTTGGCTTCTCTGGTAACTTCACAGCCCCATGTCTCAGTTTCCTTGTCCATACAAATACTTGCCTTAACTTCTTGTAAGAATCAAAGGAGAAAATAGATGTAATAGCTATAAGCGTCTTATGAAAACTTAGAAGCCCTATGTAAATACCAATTCTTATTATCTTTCCCCTTTGGAAACCTACATTCAAAAACAGCAAAAGTGAGCTCCTTTCCCTAAAACTTTTCCATCAGACGCTCATGGTGGAGTTGTAGCTAATGTAGAGGTTGAGTTCAGTAGATAACATACCTCATAAGGCAAAAATGAAACAAAAAAACCTGTAGCCAAAAGACATTCATGCTGAAATTGCATCCCAATGTCAGGTTGGGTTCTAAAGATATTTCCTAAGGTGACAAATACCTGTAATGATGACCACCCTTGCGAAGCCTGTAAGTCCCCCCTAAAGTAGGCAACATATGGCGTGTGCATGTTGAGCTGTCTTTCCATTAGGCCAACACGGCGTCTCCTCCAGCGTGGAGCAGAGCAGACACCACAGCTGACTGGTGTTTGGAGACGGCGGTCTGCGGAAAACCTCTCCTGGGTTTCTCTTAGCCAAGCACCTGTTGCCAAACTCACATACATTCGTTCCATATCCAAGGGACAGCTGAGTCCCTCGTGATCGGTCATCTTTGACCATGAGCACCTTAGTCCTCGCTCTCCCTGCCCTTCTTTCCCAGGTGGCCATCACAGGCTCCCCCTCACCCCTCCTTCAGGGAGAGAGAGGGCACCATCCATTCTCCCCTCTAGGTACCCGGAACCCTTGCGTTTCTTTCCCCGTAAAGGGCCTCCCCTCCCCCAAGGTGACACAGAAGTCCATGGTCTAGCTGCAGCCCGTGACAGCCAGCAGAGGTAGAGTGCGTGTGTGCATGTGTGTATGTGTGTGCATGTGTGCATGTGTGTGCAGGTGTGCGTGTGTGTGCACATGCATATGTGTGCGTGTGCATATGCGTGCGTATGTGTGCAGGCATGCATTATGTGCACGTGTGCGTGCATGTGTGTGTACATGTGCATGTGTGCACATGCATTCGTGCGCATGTATATACCGCGTTCATATGTGCATGCAGGCGTGTGTGCGCAAGGCGTGTGTGACTGTGCACATGTGCACACATGTCCGATGCCCGAGCATCCAAAGCCACCTCTGGGTATCAAGGAGACCTGCACTCTAACCCGGGCTGTGCCACTAACTCACTAAGCAGACTTGAGCAAGGCGTTTGACCTCTCTGGACCTCAGTCTTTCTCATCTGCCAAATGGGGAGAACCCATCTCTGCCCTGACCACCTCTGGGACTTGTTGAGAGGATCAAAGGATAAAAACAAAGAGGAAAGCATTTGGAAAAACCTCAAACCTCATACAAATACATGTGCTGTTATTTTTAACCCACAACCATCAACCATCCCTCCCACACTAACGACACAGCCACCCCCTGATATGTTGCATGACTTATTTGGAGAAGTGACTCAGTGTGAGACTATTTTAGGGCAGAAAATACACTTACATATATTTAGAACTTTCCTGATGCTGGAACAAAAACTTTGAAGAACATCCAGCTTAGAAACCCTGCTGCCAGAATGCACAGTGTCTTTTTTTTTTTTCTTTCGTCTTCTGCACTCATATTTTTTAAGCTGTTGTGTTTTGGTTTTGGTCTCTTGTTTTGGGGGGAGTTGTTCTGTTTCGTTTTTTTGGTCTGGGGATTTTGTTTTTGTTTTTATTTTGTTTTTGCCTTGTCTGAGAACAAACCTTACCACTTTTAGAGGAAAACGGGGAAACTGGATCTTTTTTTGAAGTCTCAAAGCTCCTGAGCCTCTCGTGCTGAGGTCTGAGTTCCAGTGACATCTTCCTTCCCCTTCAAAATCGTTTAATAAGGAATTCAATCTCTTTTTATGCCATGTCTCAGTGCGGAACGTTTTCCACATTGACTTCAAATGGGAAATGTGACAGATCCTTGAAACATCCAAGGACCATAACTTGATGAAGAGAGAGTATTGAATGGGAATTGTCCAGCACAATCCAATGAAACTTTCTAAATGCTGTATGTCTGTGCCATCCGATAGGGCAGCCACTAGCCACACGTGGCCCTTGAGCACTTGACACGTGGCCAGTGCAAGTGAGGAACAGAATTTTTAACTGTATTTATTTTGAATCAATTTAACTTTACTTTTAAATAGCCACATGTACGGGTGCCTGGTGGCTCAGTTGCTTAAGCGTCTGACTTCGGCTCAGGTCATGATCTCACAGTTTGTGGGTTCGAGCCCCGCTTTGGGCTCTGTGTTGTCAGCGCGGAGCCTAGAACCTGCTTCAGATTCTGTGTCTCCCTCTCTGCCCCTCCCCCACTCTCTCAAAAAATGAATAAACATTAAAAAAAGTTTTTTTTAAATAGCCACACAGAGATACCAGAGTGGACATCACCAGTTAGTTCCTAGCTACTCGAAGTGAGGTCTGGGGATCAGCAGCATTGGTGCCTCTTGGATGCTTGTTAGAATGCAGAACTTTAGGCCCTGCCCAGATCTGCTGAATCAGAATCTGCACTTTCTGGGGCGCCTGGGTGGCTCAGTCGGTTAAGCGTCCGACTTCGGCTCAGGTCATGATCTTACAGCACATGGGTTCGAGTCCCTCATCCGGCTCTGTGCTGACAGCTCAGAGCCTGGAGCCTGCTTCAAATTCTGTGTCTCCCTCTCCCTCTCTGCCCCTCCCCTGCTCATGCTCTGTCTCTTTCAAAAATAAATAAACATTAAAAAAATTTTTAAAAAAAGAATCTGCACTTTAACAGCATCCCAAGATGATTCTTGTGCTTGTTAAAATTTGGGAAGCAACGAAGCGTTCTCTAATGGTTAGGAGGTGGTCTGATCTATTCGTGACTTTTTTGCCAATTAAATCGTTTTGGCTGTCTGGCTCTCAAGATCCCTGAGTTGAGTATGGTGGGAAACCTCTTTAAATACAAGCGGGGTCATGTGCAGATGGCTAGCTCTAGTGGTGGGTGAGTAAGTTTATCCATTCTGGAAGAGTCCATGGAAGTGTTATGGTCTCAACCAACATGCAAGAGAAGGTCCTTGAAACAGGACCTCAGGAGGAGGTTCCAAGCCAGAGCTCACAGGGTCTCTTCTGTTTTGGCAGGAGCTACAAGGTCCGATTCAATAGTGTTTCCTCGTATTCTGACTCCCATAAATCATCAGGCGACGGGCCAGACCTCAGAGACAACTTTGAGAGTGCTGGACCCCTGGCCAACGTGAGGTGAGCAGGGGTCAAGGGCCTCAGGGAAGCCATCTTGGGGAACTGGATTTAGTTTCAAAGTGGGCTTAAGGTTCCTCCCTTGTATTCCTGTCCGTCTCTTGAATAACCAGCTGCACTCTAGCTCTCTGGGGATTCCCCTCGCCCCATTAAAGCACACTACCCAGACCCCTTCCTATACACACTCTGTCAGAGCCCCATCACCCAAATCTCGCCCCGTCATCAGCACATCATTTGTGCCAAAGGGTGTTAATCCCTGGAAATTACTCAGTAAGCTGCCCTTCCCAATGATATGTTACACCTAATAGAAACTTCTGGAGACACCCTGCCATGCCCCAGTGGCTCTCAACCTGGGACACACATCAAAATCATCTGGAGGTGTTTGCAATATACTGATAATCAAGCCCCATTTCCAGAGATTCTGATGTAATTGGTCTAGAATTGGGCAAGTATTGCCTTTTTTTTTTTTAATTTCCCCAAGTGACTCTAATGTGCAGTCTGGTTCAAAAAATACTGGCCTAACCCCATGTTTACCAAAGGGCAGTGGTCACATACCAAGAGATCATTTTATATGGGATACGGGCAGATATTTTATATTTCAACAGTTGGGAATGTGGTCCAATGAGCATTTAGAAAGAAAGAAAACTGCAGATCCCTGGTTTCACAGATGTTTGTGAAAACAAGGTTGATGTCCACTGAGTATCCCGGCCTGGCCACAAATCTTTCCGACCTTTGCTAACCGAACCTTTTCCTACCTGCTCAGGGCAGTGCTCAGTAGATGGTACACATCACGAGGGGTCCTGGATATTGAAGTCTTATGCCCAGTAGTGCACGTTGTAATAGACTTTATTTTTTCCAAGTAGTTTTAGGTTCACAACAAAACTTAGAGGAAGATACAGAGAATTCCCATATATCCCCTCCCCCAACAGAAACAGCCTCTTCCACCAGCAGCGTCTCCATCCAGAGTGGTCCGTTGGTACGGTTGATGAACCTACACTAACACATCATCATCACGCAAAGTGCATAGTGTACATCCGGGTTCACCCTTGGTGTTATTTTCTATGGGGTTTGACATCAGTGCGTTGTTTTAGTTTGACATTGAAACACCGGTTTTGTGCTTTGACAGCCGGACCCGTTTTTCTCTTGTTGAATCTATCACGGCTCAGAGCAGGCATTGGCAAGCTGTAGCCTGGAGACCCAATCCAGCCTGACCACTGTATGTTTTTACACAACCCATGAGCTGGGAGTGGTTTTTGCACTTGAACATTGGCAATTCACTTGAGGATAGAAACCATTACCGTTGAACCCCAATTAAGCAAAATGCCACCCACCCCCCCAAACAAGGAACCCCAGTCTCATAGGTAGACATATTATTAAAAAATCATCCTCAATAACTGTAATAATAATTTTTTAAATGTGTATGTTGTCAATAAAAACGTGCAGGAATTTGTTTTCTCTCTGTTATGAAGGCATCCACATAACAGCTTCGATTTTGTTTCTTGGCCTAGAAACCTAAAAATATTTACTCTCCGGCCCCATGTCTAATAAGTTTGCCAATTCCCGGTTTGGAGGCTTAAAATGGGAAGTTTGAAACCCCAAGGTGAAGGTCATATTGGAAACGTGAGTCTAGGAGATGACTGGGAGGCAGGTCTTTACGTGCATCGGGAAACGTATTAATGCATGAATTACCCGAACCACCTGCTAGTGAACACAAGTGGTTTTGATGAGGTGGTGAAGACAAATTCAAAGCAAGCTAAACAGCGGTAATAAGTAAATAATAGTATCAGCCGTGGTCACATATGGTGACGTCGTGAACGTAAACTTCGCATGTTTGAGGAACAACGGCTTAACCACAAAGCCATTACTCGTGCTGGGAATTTCCAGTCTCCACTGGGCCGAGGTTAAGGGGGGCGTGGCTTGGGAAGGAAGTTCCTGGCCCCCCTCCAACCAGTCCACTCCTAGTTATCAGCTCTCCTGTCACACCATCACCCTTGGAGGAAAAGGTGAGGAACCCACCTCCAGGAAGGGCATGAGCGGGCAGGTGGGGGAGGGGGGCTGCGGGGGCAAACACTGCCTAATCCCATGTACTTTCTTTAGAAAGCCTCTACAACCAGGGAAAGAAGGGCAGGAGAGGAGAAGAGGCCCAGAGAGGAAGCATGCATGTGGGATTAAAAGAAGCAGATGTTAACCCATGCTAACCTTCACCTGACCTGTGAGACCCCCGGAGCCATGTCAAGTGCATTCTCCAATGACAGAGAGAATGGGAGTCCCTTCCCAGATTCCCCTCCTCCTCTCTGCTTCCCCCATCTCAATCTTTCGCCAGCCTGACCCCTTCATTCTAAACAAACGGATTGGGAGGCACAGGCAGAGACAGTATGGAATAGCTCACACAGATCCACGCCTGGGCTTGTCTGAGATGACAGTCTCCAGCAGAAAACTCCAGGCTAGGAAAGACGTGGGGCGGGGTGTTCTCGTCCCACTTGTGTGAACCTGTCACTTCTGCCCCAGTGACGTCGAGACCCACAGCCAGGACCAAGTGTCAGTCGGACAGCAAACTAGCAATAGCGGCCATCTGACACACAGCCCTCCCCTTCTCATACCTCAGTCAAGGCCACCCCACCTTCCCAGAGAGGAAAATCTCATTAACCTGACCCCCGCTGATTCCAGCAGCCACGTTTTCTTGGTGGTACCTAGGCAGAGAGGGTTTGTGAGGCAAATCAATGTCAGAGACATTGCAAGGGGTGGAGTCAGCATCTTTATAAATCTTCCATCCCCTTGTAGAAGCACCTGTTTACACACCAACATTTGATGTGGGTTTTTTTAAGTTTTTATTTTAATTCCAGTTAGTCAACGCACAGCGAACATTTGACGTGCTAATGACAAGGCCTTCTGATCTCGTTAATGCAGGTCCCTGAGGACTTCTGTGTTATGGTTTTCATTACCTGTGTACTTAAAACTAATCTGCTTGTGTCCCTTGTAGAATTCAAGCCCTCCCATAAAATAGACTAATTTCTCCAGCTTAGAAAGGGGCACACAAGACACAGCCAATGGTTCTGGGTCATCTCTATCCCCAGCTCATCCTCCATAGGACCATTGGGAATTTTCTCCCGAGGATGGTCATACCTTGCAGAGACCAGAAGGAGAGGAGAAGAGGCCCCAAGGGCTCCCAGATTTTTTTAAAATGGCCTAACCCAGGTGGGCTTGGGGCTGTCTGACCACCATGGGCTAATGGAGATGCTTCTGGAGATGCCAGATGTGTTAGTCTGCTCAAGCTACTGTAACAAAATATCAGAATGGGTGGCTTCGACAACAGAAATTTATCTGCTCACAGTTCTGGAGGCTGGAAGTCCAAGATCAAGGTGCCGGTAAGATTGGTCTCTGGTGAGGCCTCTCTTCCTGGTTTGCAGACGGCTGCCTTCTTGCTGTGCCCTCACATGGCCTTTCCTCTGTGCACATTCAGAGTGAGAGAATGCTATTGGGTGTTTCTTCCTCTTCTTCTAAGGACACAAGTCCCATTGGACTAGGGACCATCCTTATGACTATATTTAACCTCAGTTACCACCTTAAAGTCCCCATCTCCAAATACAGCCATATTAGGAGTTAGGGTTTCGATATATGAATTTAGGGGAGACATGGAGTCCATAAAACCAGACGCCCCTCATGCCCCACAGTCCCCTAACACAGACCATCTCTTGTCTCCTCGGCAGGTTCTCCGTATTTGGCCTTGGCTCCCGGGCTTACCCTCATTTCTGCGCCTTTGGACATGCCGTGGACACCCTCCTGGAGGAGCTGGGAGGAGAGAGGATCCTGAAGATGAGGGAGGGAGACGAGCTCTGTGGGCAGGAAGAGGCTTTCAGGACCTGGGCCAAGAAGGTCTTCAAGGTAACCACCTGCCCAGATCCCAGAGACCCAGGGGGAGAAGTCATGACCCCCCGAGACCTCCAAAGACAGAGTGCCTACACCATATGAAATAGAAGAAACCTGAGAGAACTTCTGGTATTTCCCCACCATGTGTCCAGCCAGGATACAGCTTTAAACAACTCAGATGAGTTTGGGTGGCCTTAAAACACACATTCTTCACCCAGAATCTAACCTCCTGCATCATGGGCAAGGAGTTGGTCTATAAAGCATTGTGCTCTTGGAATTTCAGAGCTGGGAGGAATCCATCCCTCACTCACATTTGGTAGACAAGTAGACAAAAAAACCATAAAGTAGGTTAGCCACACCAGGGGGCTGTGCCTCGACCTGGAACTCAGATCTCACCGATTTGTCTACTTTGACATACTTATCCCTCTTGAGCTAGATCTTTGCTGACCAATGCAGGAGCTGTCGGCCCCATGTGCTATTTAAATGTAAATGTGAATGAATTCACATTCAGTAGGATGAATGGACAAGTGAATATAGTATGTCTCTACAGTGACATATTATTTAGCCATAAACAGTATAAAGAACTTATACCTGCTACAACGTAGCAGGTGGATGGACCTTGAAAGCATTATGCTAAGTGCAAGAAGCCAGACACGGAAGATCTATGATTCCGTTTAAATGAAGTGTCCACAATAGACAAACCCATACAGACAGAAATTAGAGTAGTGGTTGCTAGGGGTTTGGGGCCATGAGAGTGGGAGTGAGTGCTGACAGGTACAGGGTCTCTTCTGGGGGAGGAAGATGTTCTGAAACCAGACTGTGGTCGTGGTTGTGCAACTTTGTAAATACACTCAAACCCACTGAATTGTACATTTGAAAGTGATGAATTTTATGTTACGTGAAAAATTTCTAGGGGCGCCTGAGTGGCTTAGTCATTTAAGCATCTGACTCTTGATTTCGGCTCAGGTCACGATCTCGCGGTCATGAGATCAAGCCCCACGTTGGGCTCTGCTCTGATAGAGTGGATCCTGCTTGGGATTCTCTCTTTCTCCCTCTATCTCTGCCCCTCCTCCCCCTCTCTCTTTCAAAATAAATAAATAAACATTTTTTTAAAAGAAAAATTTGCATATATATATGTACATAGAAATAATTAGGTGATTAATTATAATATATAATATCGTATATGAAGACAGAAATATTATATATTGCATAATTGCAGAAATATATTGATATTACATAAGATAATTAAATATATTTATATACTATAATAGATGTATAAAATTTTAATTTTTCATTAAATATGTAACTCTAATACACACATATTAAATAGAATTTAAAAAACTCTATTTAATATACACATATTATATAGAATTTAAAATCTCATTCCTTGGCTGTGTATTTCATATTTTCAGCAGCCACAAATAGCTATTGGTTACTATATGAGACAGCACAGAACATTCCCATCATGATGGAACCTCGTATTGCACAGGGCTATTCTAGACATGAGGTCACAGGGGAAGAAATGCATAATGGCCTTCTATCTGCATGGGGGCATGATTTGATTGGCCATCCTGGGAAAAACGGAAAGCCATGAATACGGACCTGCCACCTGTCACCTGCTCCTTCCTCCACCCTGGAATGCATTCTCTTCAGCAACCCCAGGAGAAAGTGGATTAGGTAGCTGCCTATCATCCAGTTGGCATTTTCCGTCCTGCATGTAAATGCAGATAGAAAGAGGGGAAACTGAGGCCCCTGAGCTAGAAGGATATTTATGGGGGGAGGCTGTGTCCATAAGCCTCTTTCTGGATTTCTTCCTAAATTAGAAGAACTGAGATAACTCGGCTCTTTTTACCTTGAGAAAACTATGGTTCTTGACTTCGTCAGCCAACTTCGATTGAACGCCCCAGAGTCAGGGTCTGTTACAAGCCCCTATACCCTTTGGTTATCACCGCCCCCCTCCCATCAAACTCCCAGTCCTGACAACCACTAATCTACTTCCTGTCTCTGGGGAGCTGCCTGTTCTGGACATTTCATACGAATGAAATCATATAATATGTGGTCTTTTGAAACCGGCTCATTCACTTAGCATGTTTTCAAGGTTCATCCACATTGCAATATATATATTAGTACCTCATTGCTTTTTATGGCCAAATGATACTTTGCTGTACGTATATATCATATTTTGGTTAGCCATTCATCAACTGATGGACATTTAGATTGTCTGAAAATCAACGCAAGGCCAAAAAAGGGTTAAATCTGCCCTTAAAGCTTTTTAATTATCCGTGGCTTTTATTCCAAAAACCTGAATTCCAAACAGTAATTCTTAGGACCACTAAAGTCGGAGAACTTATGAACTTGGCAAAAAAAAAAAAAAAAGGAAAAGGAAAAGAAAGGAAGAAAATGTCATATGCAGGTATTCAAACATTCAGTATGCTCTGCTTTTAATGTAATTTTTTAAACCTTTAGAGGAAGATGGATGGGAAATTCTAAGGTGTTTATTTTCTTTTTTAATGTTAGGTCTCTACAAATATTGGTTTTAGGAATAAATGACGTAGAAGTTACATGTTAAGTAGAGGTTAAATCCTAAACTTATTAGTAAATATGATATGTCCAGCACATCAAAGGCGTTCAAAAAATACTGGATGGATTAGTGGATGGATTGATGGATGATTGGCTGGCAGGTATGTGGGGGGATGGAGAGATGGCTGGGTAGGAGGGTAGATAGATGGAAGGAGGGAAGGAAGGAAGGAAGGGTAGATGGAGAGATGGACAGATGGATGGATGAATAGATGGAAGGAAGGAAGGGAGGGAGGAGTGAGGAAGGGAGAGTAGAAAGAAGGAAGGAAGGAAGGAAAGGAGGGGGAGAGAGGAAGGAAGGGAGGGAGGGAGGGTGGAAGGAAGGAGGGAGGGAGGGTGGAAGGAAGGAAGGAGGGAGGGAGGGTGGAAGGAAAGGAAGGGAAGGAAAAAGGAAAATAAAGGAAAGGATGGGGAAAGAGGAAGGAAGGAAGGGTAGATGGAGAGATGGACAGATGGATGGATGAATAGATAGAAGGAGGAAGGGAGGGAGGGAGGGAGGAGTGAGGAAGGGAGGGAGGAAGGAAGGAAGGAAGGGAGGAGGGAGAGAGGAAGGAAGGGAGGGAGGGAGGAAGGGAGGGTGGAAGGAAAAGAAAGGAAAGAAGGGGAGAAAGGGAAAGGAAGGAAGGGAGGGAGGGAGGAAGGAAGGAAGGAAGGAAGGGAAAGGAAAGGAGGGGGGAGAGGAAGGAAGGAAGGAAGGAAGGAAGGAAGGAAGGAAGGAAAAAGAAAGGAAAGGAGGGGGGAGAGAGGAAGGAAGGAAGGGAGGGAGGGAGGAGGGAGGAAGGGAAGGTGGAAGGAAGGAAGGGTAGAAGGATGAAT
>NW_026057586.1:77725813-77760297 GCF_023721935.1 Panthera uncia
GGAAGGATGAATGGACAGATGGGCGGATGAATGGATGGATGGAGGGATTCATGTCATGATTTGGAGCTGCTGGTGGAGAGTCCCTCTTGGCTGAAAGAGGTCACCGGATGCCCTGTGTGTGCCACAGGCAGCCTGCGATGTGTTCTGCGTGGGAGATGACGTCAACATTGAGAAGGCAAACAACTCCCTCATCAGCAACGACCGCAGCTGGAAGAGAAACAAGTTCCGCCTCACCTACGTGGCCGAAGCTCCGGAACTTACACAAGGTACCTCTCCCCCCGCTCCTGGGGAGGCACGCAAGACGGGGGTGGGGGGGCAGGAAAGCAGGAGTTCTCACCTCCACCCACTTAGAGGAGGTGGGTTTCATTACTTACCTTTCGCGCAATCCTCTCAAAACAAGTCTACTGCCAGCGCCCCCCCCCCCCCCCCCCCCCCCCCCCGGGCGGGCCCGCGGCGCCCCCCCCCCCCCCCGGAGGGTGCCCCCCCTCCCCTTTTCTCCCCAACCCCCCCCCGCCAGATTTGCTTTTCCTTCCCATTCCCCCCACCCGGCCCCCCCCCCCCCCCCAGAGTCTTTTCTTTCACCTCTTGGCTTCACTCTGGGGGACAGTGGAAGTGTGAAGAGAGAGTCAGTAGAAGCTGGAAGGTTTGCACCGACCACAGTTTAACCCCATCTCAGGAAGACTGTTGTTTTGCTCCCCGCAGGTCTATCCAATGTCCACAGAAAGCGGGTCTCGGCCGCTCGACTCCTCAGCCGCCAAAACCTTCAGAGCCCTAAATCCAGGTAGGAGCACCTTTGGTTGGCTCGGGGTTACCCCCCTGTGCTCCGGGGGTCACCCACGATCGGGGCGGAGAGTGCTGGTTGGCTCGGGGGACTGGCTTCCCCGTCACTATTCCAAGTGCCACGGAGACCCCCCCTGCTGCCTTGCAGCATCGAGATTTTCCTGCTTTCCCTTTGCCAAGCTCTGACCTAGAAGGTCCAGGAACGGAGGTGGTGGCGACCATCGCAGAAAGCAGAGACAGGAAGGATTTATGAGGCATTTTTGATATAGACCGCACCCTTGTCAGACTGCTAATGTGCATCGCACCCCAGCATCCCGGTCAGAGAACATTTCCTCCTTGTGGGTCCTTCTTCTCTGTGGAGTCTTGAAAACTGGCTACCCAGACTCCGTTGAAATTCCTCTGGGACGACAGGAGGTTCGTCACCTCACAAAACAGCCCGCGCTGTGTTTCGAAGTGCAGGTTGTTAGAGATTATCTTAGTCTCGCTATGACCAGAGGGCATCTTCCTAGCACTTCATTTTGACCCCGGTTATACTCGAGCGACACCCAAACCAGATTCAGTTCTTCCAAACGAGAGACCCGCTAAGAGCCAAAGCCACCAACCAGCCTCTCCTGGGGTCTTGATTCCTTCCCGTCGTTCTTCCTAAGGCCTAGTTTCCCGAGCCTTTCGCTTTCGTCAAAGGACATGCTGTGCCCTGCGGGGGATGTCATTGTCAGACCTGGTCACAGTGCAGTGGGGGGCCTGTCGGAGCTGCCACACGCCCCGAGGCTCTTATAACCTTATAACCACCACCCCCCCCCCCCCCCCAACCCCGTTTGAGCGGGACACCCTGAGGCCGCCCAAGATGTCAGGCGTTGTCCTGATTGCCACGCTGCTCTCGCATTAAGCTTGCACCCTTGCTGCTCTTAGACATCAAGTGTTTTCAGAGTGATGGAGCCAGGTCCGTCCATCACTGTCCTTGACTAAATAGTATTTGTGGCCTTAATGAAGTCCTTTGCATTGATCCCTATTGAAAGGTGGTTTTTTTTTTTCAGTTTCCAGTTACAGCCCACAACGCTCTTTTGAAATCTTGATTCTTTGCACATCGCATAGTGCAAAGAGTAGGCTCGCAAGCTGGACAGCCCTGGGTTCTGCTGCACACCAGCTGTGTGACCGTGGGCAAAGTCACTCAGGGCCTCGGAGCCCCGTCTCCTTACGTCAAAGGAGAGTGGTGGCCATAAAGATCGCTGATGGTTAGCTCGTGCTTTCTGTGTGCTGAGCACTGTGTTGAGTGCTCTCTGTGTGGGATCTCCCAGAACTCTTTGACCAGCCCAGGAAGTGGGTGCTCCTCTGATCATGAAGAATGGCAGTCAGAAAGTGCAAGTGACTTTTCCAAGGCCATGCAGACTCGGTTCTCTGACTCCAAAGTCTGTATGCCGGACGGCTCCACATGTGACCTCAAGAGCATTGCAAAGCCGTTGTATTAAGGACAAGGTGCACGAGGCAGCTATAGCATATCATACGTTTCCCTTCTCTTCCTTGTCTGTCCCAGCATCAAACACCTGCAACTTTAGTATGCATGCTTTCTACGTGGGCTCCAAACCTCTGATAAAGTTACCAGCAGGATGAAGCCCCCAGAGCTCTCATGTTCTCTCTTAGCTCCTCAAGCATGAAAGAAATGGATTGGGAAATTAATCCCTTTGAATAATTAGTTAAATGCTACATTCGGAGCATAATGATCTCTGATGCAGGGAGGGACTCTGTATTTGAAATACGCACCCTACTTCCCAGTCTGCCCTGTGGAAAGCGATGACTTTGGTAGCCCAGAGGAGAAGGGACCGAGAATCCACTGGAAATTTCCTTTAGCAACAAGCTCTGAAAAACCAGATCACAAAAATTACTCCCTAAACCATAAAAAGCAAGGTCCTTTGCAAATGTTCTGCATGCTAAGTTGGACCGAGTCCCAGAATAACCCCCACTCACCTCTGGAAAGGACAGCTGACTCTATGCTGAGGGAGAGAATACTTCAGCAAGGTTAGGACCTGGAACGTAGTATTAAAGTCAGTCATGAAGGAGCACAAAAAGAATCCGATTGTATACAGGTGTCTATGTCTTTAGAAACACAATCCGTAACACTACCTCTTTTCAGGCTTACTACCGTCTCCAGCTTTATAAGCTGTTGGGGTTTTTTTTTTAAAGGATGATTGAGTCAAAAAGTATGATACTCTCTCCCATTTTCCCCCTGCCCAAGTCGGCACAAAGTCACGGTTTTGGGGCCAGGAGGCCATGAGCAAGATATCACAAATCATTCTCCGCCCCACAGACCCTTAATTGCAGGCAAAGTGACCTGCAATTCCTCTTCCTCATCGAAAGAGAAATATGACCACGGTTACTGCCTGGCCAGGAGATACACTCTCTAGGTACACCAATTAGCAAACAATAGAGAAGCAGATATAATGGAGTGGTAATGGGGTAATCGGGTTGGGTGATCTTAAGTCCCAGATGTCAGAAGGAGGAAGGAAGACACAGGGTAGGCTTTAGAAAGGAAATGAGGACAAAGGAGGAGCGTCTAGGCAGAGGCTGGCAGGAGCCAAGGTGCAGCAGGGGTCCTGAGCCCTGAGGCATCGTGGAGGGTGGCAGGACATTACAACGGACAGTTCCTGGTGGGGGAGCTCTCGATTCGTGTCTCGCCTCGGATGAAATTGCTTCTCTCCAACTTTCCCACTTCGACAGAGAACATCGACATTTGGCTTAACCCAAAAACTCAAGCGTCCATCTTGCCTCCTGCCCCTCCCTTACACTGCACATCCAGCTCACAGCCGGTCCTCTGGTCCTATGGGACTTGACTTTCAACTTCGTCTCAGACCTACAGCTGCCACCTGGAACAAAGCCGTGTTCATCAATGGTATTTGTCTCCTTGTGTCCTGGCTTTTCTCTCAAAGATACGTTTCCAAACAGCAGCCAGACCAGTCTTTTAAAAACGTAAATTGAATCCTCTGCTGCTTCAAGCCCTTTAGTGGCTTCTCACTGGATTGAGGAGACCTTCAAACTTCTTGCCATGACAGGTCATGATGAGGCCTTTGTGATCTGGCCTCTGCCCGGCTCTCTGATCTCCTTCTCCCACCTCCAAACACTCCAGCCTTCTTCTTTCCCTTCCCCAAACGTGCCACACCTTTTCATACCCCAGGGCCTTTGCACATGCCCACTCTTCCCAAACAGATCTTTGCATGTCGCCTTTTTCTCTTTGTTCAGGTCTCTGCTGACATGTGACATCACAGAGGGCTCCCTGACCATCCTTATCTGATGGTCGCTTGGCCCGCTGCCCCCAGCCCATCACCACCCACCCATCCACATCACCAACCCCCTCCGAGACCTTTTTAAGTTGCTCCTCAATGAGAATAGAACACTTTGTTGTGTGTCCATCACTGTCTCACCAGTGCCTAGAACAGTGCCCGGCACTCAGTATAAATTTGCTAAACGAATGAAACTTGAAACTTACAATAGTTACTCTTTACACTGAAGAATGAAAGTAGCTATTTTTTTTTTCCATTTAATGCTGGATGTTAGCTGACTGTTGTTTCATCTGTGAGCCCGTCAATGAGCCACTGCCAAGCACACTTGTGTGTTATGCTTCTGTGTGTGGATATAAATCACAAGCAGTGGATACTCTGGAGGAGGGGATGGTGAGGCTCCAAATGACTGCTACCTTCCCGTCCCTCCCTTTCTCCCCTTCCTCTGTACTTCTCAATGGCCCATATGTGTCCCAAGCTAAAAAAAAAAAAAAAAAAGCTTACAAAATCCTATACAATTCTTACAAACCCCTCCCCCCCCCAACTGAGATTTCAGACAACTGGTCTCCAGGTTAGTGCAACTGGGGAGGGGTTGGGGGGAAATCTGCCCCCACAAAGTCTCAAGGACCAGCCCATCAGGGTGTGCTGGGGCCACGCAGCCATTCAGCGCTGGGCTTAGGAAGTCATGCCTGATCAGAGGCTTGCAGAGTCCCCCAGGTTAACTTCCCAGCCTGGGGCACAGCCTGGGCCCACCCAGCTAACCTGCCAGCTGCCTCCCCATTCCTGCCCCTTGGCTGCCTGACCACCTTATGTCACATTCAGGAGGACTTGGGAGAAATGACTGTGAGCGTGAGCCAGCTCAGCAAGTACGGGTCCTCCGCATTTCTATTTTGTACCGCCCAGAACGGAGGCAAATATACTTCTGAAAGAAATCGTGATGATCTAGGAGAAAGTGGGAATTGATTTGCGAGCCTTTCAAAGGCTTCCTGTGGTTGGCGCGAGAGGCTCTGAAATGAGCAGCCCCACAGCGCCCCCTGCTGGCTCTCAGCCTCTGCTAATTCCCATCGTGGAACTGGCAGGAGGTGATGATGTCTTTGCTCTCCAGGAACCAGAAATCCCTATGAACTCAGAGCAGAATCAGTCGTGCAAGCCCTTATAATTGACAAGATTAGTGTCCCAGGGATAGCAAAATCTGTCCAGGAAAAGAGAATGGGACCCCAGACCCTGACAACACCATTCACAATTTCAGCCATCAATTTCCCCACCAGACTAAGGACGGGGGTGCCTTGCTTCAAGAAAATACTTGCAAAAGTGAATGTGCCAGCACAACTCTTTTTAATAATGGTGGCTATTTGCAGCACAAAAGGCTTCTTGGGTGTGCCAGAGACTCCTTTAAATAGCGAGTCCCATTGATCTATTCAAGTGTTGATTTACATTCTGTGGAGAATGTAGAAACTTCACATTGAATACGAAGGGTCTCTATCAACTGAGAACCAATTAGCAACGAAGAAAAGCGGGTCGAAATGCAGACTCAAAGAGTACGGAGAATCTGATTTTCAAAGTGTGATGGGGCCCCCAAGTTTTCAGGTGGATCTGTACTAAAACTTTGTAAAGGACCAGAATGATCGTAGTCTGTGAATTCATTCTTGAAGCCTTCACTTGGCATACGCCTTCTGCCCTTGAAATTCAAAAACCAATGCAAAAGAGAAGTACCTGACAGGTATAAATAAATTTCTCTCTGCGTTTTCTCCTTAGATCTCTCAAACTTATATTGGTGGATTTGCACATAACAAAGACCAATTATGTTTCTCATTTCCATGACAATATGGGGACCCTCCACTTACAGAAGAGGGGTGGAGCTTGGGATTCCCAGGAGAGCCGGCATTACACAGAATGGGGACTCGGCTACCTTGGCTCCAATGGGGCAGTGGTTCCTGGGAGAACCCCAATTAGTACTGAGAACAGAGTCTGTTATGGCGGCTGGTTAACCCTGGGAGTCTGAGGTCTCTTCATCTAATAAATATGTCCTGAGTACCAACGATGTGCCACGCATGGTCCTATTTGCCAGGAATAGAGCAGTGGAGAAAACCGATTCCTTGCCGTCTAGAATTTACATTGCCCTGGAGGTCAGGGGGGCAGGCAGGGGGCCAGACCACAAACCACATGACGATGTAAACTCTACTAGAGGGCAGATGGCGGTAAGTGGTTTGGAGAAAAGGCAGGTGAAGGAAGATAGAAAAGCAAGGAATCTGAGGACTGAACCCTGAGGTACCCTCATGCCCAGAGTTTGGGGAGACAAGAAGGAGCCGCCAAGGAGAGAAGATCAGGAGAGCCTGGGGTGCTAGAATCCAGGACAAAGGGGTTGAGAAGGAGGAAGTGAGCAGACATGCCCAGTGCGTCTTCCATGACCAAGAGGAGCGCCCAGAACTTTCCATTGGATTTGCAACGCGGAGCTCATGGGTGATGGGGGCAGAGGACTTGGGGCCTCACGGAATGGAAGGAGGGGGATTGCAGCCACAGGAAGAGACAAAGGAGCAAGGAGAGGAGGCAGTAGCCGGTGACCCTTATCCAACTGTTCCTCGACTTCCCCTCCAGCCGATCAACGATCTTCGTGCGTCTCCACACCAATGGGAATCAGGAGCTGCAGTACCAGCCTGGGGACCACCTGGGCGTCTTCCCTGGCAACCGCGAGGACCTCGTGAACGCCCTGATGGAGCGGCTGGAAGATGCTCCCCCAGTCAACCAGCTGGTGAAGGTGGAACTTCTCGTGGAGCGGAACACGGCTTTGGGTAACTACGGCCAGGGCCGGGCACCCCACCCGGCTACTCCCGAGGCTCCTCCCCTTCCCCCAGGGGCTCCAGGGGCAGTGCGTGGGCGGCGGCGGGGGGGGGGGAGAGGAGGAGACCCATCCTTCTTCCCCATCACCACGCCAGGTGGCAGAATGGGTCTCTGTCACCTCCAGTTTATGAGACTGAAAACTCCTCCCGGGCTCATGGCTGAACAACCTTGGCCCAACTGGCTGAGCCCGCGTCCATGGACCAGCGTCCATGATACCAGGACATCCATAGCTCATCCCTGGGGGCAGGGGCTTCTGCCTGCCTTCATCACCACCGCCTCACTGCCCACCGAATAAGTAGCAGCTGAGTACCCCTCCCTCCTCTTAAAATGAAAAGGCACTATATGCAGCTCGATGGCCCACTAGAGGTTGAACCACGTTTCTGGCCTCGTTAGATCAGGTTCCGGTCATTTCGGTGACCATCCTTGACATTCCTGTTGAAGAACTTTCAAAGGCAAATGGGTCTCGGTGCTTCAGCTCAGTAGGCGCAGGTAAGCCTAGGGCTCAGGTACGAGGAACCACAGTGACCTTACGTGACAGCCCCTGATTTGGTGACATATCACCTTTCCGAAGGAGTTAGGGTGTACCGTCAGAGCAGAATGTGGAAATAGTATGTGGTCAGAGCCCTGCTGAAAAGCCCACCGAAAGATACCACTTTGGGGGCACCTGGGTGGCTCAGTCAGTTAAGTGTCCCAACTCCTGATTTCAGCTCAGGTCATGATCTCACGGTTCGTGTTCTGTGCTGACAGCGTGGAGCCTGCTTGGGATTCTCTCTCTCTCTCTCTCTCTCTCTCTCTCTCTCCTCCTCCTCCCCCGCTCAAAATAAATAAATAAACATTTTTTAAAAAGAAGAAGAAAGATACCACTTTGGAGAGACAACACTTTATCTTCATAAATCCTACCCAGCCAAATTCTTCCTTGGTGTTGGACTAGCACTTTTTTATCTTGGGTTGAACCCCTGATATAAAGTAAAGGCTTGTGTTTAGGGGCTATATCAGGTGCAAATTACACAGACGCCCTACAGTGCAGTAGTCAGAACGAGGTCTGGAGCACTGCTGCCTGACTTCACACTTATGAGCTGTGTGGCCTCGGACAAATCCCTTTACCTCTCTGTGCTTCTTCCTTTTTTCTCAGTGGCAACACGGGGATGATGATAATAATAGCACCAATCACCTAGGATTGTTGTAAGGACTAAATGAATTACTGGAGAATAGCACGTGGCCTAGAGAAAGTGCTAGGAAAGTGTTAGGTATGTTTGCAATTTTAAATACTGAAATCCCACTGAGAGGTTTGAGAGGCTGGCACCATGAGAGGGCAGACAGAGCCAAAATAGACCCACAGCTTGTGTTCAGTAGGGGGGCTCACTGCATAGAATGCCACGGGACTGTCTCATTCTATTTTAATAATGGTTTATTCTTTTTATTTTTGAACTGGTTTGCTCAATTGATTTTGGATATGCGCCTTGCATAGATGAGGTGATCGCGTGGTCCCCAGAACCCTGGGTGTAGATGTGGAACATGGAAGGTGGCAAGCCAAGGCTCACCGGCCCCGTCCTCTGTCCCAGAAGCAAATCTGGCCTTCCTGGCCTGGACCTAAGCCCTCGGAGCTCAGACTCTCCTTCCCCCCGTCCACCCCTCACCTCCATAGGCGTCATCAGTAACTGGACAGATGAGCACCGCCTCCCGCCCTGCACCATCTTCCAGGCCTTCAAGTACTACCTGGACATCACCACGCCGCCCACGCCACTGCAGCTGCAGCAGTTTGCGTCCCTGGCCACCAGCGAGAAAGAGAAGCAGCGACTGTTGGTCCTCAGCAAGGTGGGTCCCTGGCCTCGTACAACCCCCAAGGGCACCTTTCACCTCCTAGTTGGTGGAGACTTATAGAACTATAACCACAGCTGTCCAGCAGGTGGCAGGGTTGAGCAAGAGTTGCCAATTTTTGTTGGCAGGCGGCCGCCATATTGGCTAGTCCTGACCATCTCCTTTCATTCTAACTAAGGTCTGACAGAACGGGGGTAACTCTTTTGAATCTCAGAGTTCTCTGGCCGAGTAGAAATTGCTGTGCTAACTCTTGTTCCTCCTTCCTTCGCAACTCTTGAGCTTCCATGAGTTCTATCTGAGCCCGTACTTAGAGGAGGAAAAGAAATAGAGAATCCCACTTGCCCTGTTTTAGAGAGAGGCCTTTCCCAAAGCAGAGGACTTATTGGTAGGACTGCAAGATATAGGAGCCCCTCTGATGGTAAAATGAATCAAACAATCACTTCTATCATCCTTGCTTTGAAGCCTAGGGCTTCCTTGCCCCAAGCTGCTGCAAAACCTGGCTCAGTAGAATCCTACCCAGGGGGGGCCACCCAGACTTCTCCCAGTGGGGGCTCCTCTCCACTAAGCAACGTTGGTTTAGCGTTCTTCTGCTGTCCAGGAGAGGGCACTGAATGATGGGCAGAGAGGAAGAGGCTAATTCAAAGAATGCACATTACAGTCGACCCTTGAACAACACCGGGGTTAAGGGTGCTAACCACCCCCCATGTAGTAGAAATCCACATATAACTTTTGACTCCCCCAGAATTGCCACAAATATAGCCTACGGTTGACTGGAAGCTTTACCAGGAATATAAACGGTCGATTAACACACATTTTGTATGTTATATGTAGTATATACCGTATTCTTACAGTAAAGTAAGTTAGAGAAAAGAAAATGTGTTTGAGGGACCCATGTTGTTTGAGGATCACCTGTATTTAGAAGTGAGAAAAGTAACACCAAAAGGAACATTTATAGAGAGTTGTAAGGGGTTAACTCTGGAAAGTTGGAAACAGATTGGAGAAGTCAGAGCATTAATTTTCATCATAAGCTTTGCAGAATTGTTTCACTTTTTACACTGTGTACATGCATGACTTTAATTTAAAGGTGTAATTAATGAGTCAGGGCTGCTATGAAGAGGGACCAGAGATCAGCACTGTTCGGACGGGATGATTTCAAGTAGAATTTGATAAACTGTATGTCTTAGCCCGTTTCTTCCAAAGAGCACAAACTCTAAGGTGGGATTAAATGAGTGAGGATTTTGAATAAGGGAAACACCTGTGTGAGAGAAAAATGGCAAAGACTCAGGTAAGGCTGGGAGAACCATCAGACCTCTAGCAAGTCTGACCCCAAGTGAAGGAGAGGGAAGGAAGTTTGAATGGAAGCATCTAGAACGGCAGCTGCAGCCTTCGGAAGGACCAGCACCGGTGACCCATGTCTGTTTCTAGTGGGTGTCCATTTCAGACAGCAGTTCCTGAGGCTCTTGGCTAATTGCACCCTTGTAAGCTAGAGATCAGTGAGACTGGAGGTCTGGGGGGGCGTGTCCTTAAGGGTGCCATACCCTATCAGTAGAGCAAGGGTCGCCTTTAGGAACATGGGGGAAAGCTTTGTTATACGATGCACTTATAATAGACTTTATTCCTCAAAGTCTGAGCATCATGTAAGCAATAAGGGAATGCCCAGGGCAGCTTCTGAGATGTAGGAAAAATAACTCCAGAGCCCCAGAGGGGCTGTGCTGTCCACATGCCCCTGAACATGGTCCTCCACGCCCTAACCTATTCCTTTGGGGCTGTCATTCACCATCTTAAACTTGACCTATGCTCTCTGCAGATGCATCGTCTCCAGCCCTGCAAACTCACAGATCACAGGTCTGAGTTCTGTATCAACGAGTCACAACTCCTTCCATTTCCAGGTCCTTCTCTCTTGAGCTTTACATATGGCAGGACCTATAATAGTTGGGAGCGCAGATTCTGGGGCCACACGGCCTAAAGTGGGTGTCAGCAACCTTTTCCCATAGACAGCCAGGTAGGAAGTATGTTAGGCTCACGGTGCCTAAGGTCTCTATCGCAACCCCGTAAACTCTCCTGTTATAGCCCAAAAGCATAGACAGCACCTAAGTGGGTGGGCGTGGCCAGGGTCCAATCAGACCTCATTTGTGGGTGCAGAAATTTGAAATTCATATCACATTCTCGTGTCGTGAAATAGTATTCTTTTGATTTCATCCCCAGCTCCCATCCGTTCAAACACGTAAAAACAACTCTTAGCTCCTAGGCTCCTACGAAACAGGTGGTTAAGCCACATTTCCCTGTCAGGCTGAAGTCTGCCACCCCCCACCTGGATTCAAAACCCAGAATCACTGCCTTAAAGCCAAAGGGCGTCCATATTTGTCCGTTGCCTCATACGGTCGTAAGAATTAAAAGCTGGCACGGGGTAATTACTGCATAAATGTTAGCCATCATTTATGATGGCTCATTACCTTCCCTGGACATCCTGGTGCCCTCGTTGGAAGTGTGTACCGGGGCGGGTGCGAGTCCTGTGTCCCTCTCCTTGGCACAGGGCTTGCAGGAGTACGAGGAATGGAAATGGGGCAAGAACCCCACCATCGTGGAGGTGCTGGAAGAGTTCCCGTCCATCCAGATGCCCACCACCCTGCTCCTGACCCAGCTGTCCCTGCTGCAGCCTCGATACTATTCAATCAGTTCTTCCCCAGACATGTACCCTGACGAGGTGCACCTCACCGTGGCCGTTGTCTCCTACCACACCCGAGGTGGGCAAGGGCACTGGGAGAGCCTCCGGGTCTGCGTTTGCCCCCAGGGGCCTCTGCAGGTCTGCCAAATCCCAAGTTCCCAGGGAGGAGACCCATCCCCAAGGCCAGGAGCTGGGAAAGGGGCAGGGCAGGTGGATCGCCCCTTCAGGCAGAGCCAACCCGGTGCAGAATCAGGAAGCGAGAAGGATGTGCGCTTGAAATTCTTCTCTACTCCCCAAGCCTGAGAGCCCTTTTACTGTCATCTCCTCATCGCCCCCCCGCCCCCACGAAGGCAGCGACTCAAACAAGCCACCCCACCCATCCCTCGGGACGGGGAGCTCCCTGCTGCGTGATGTCCAGCTGGTTGTAGGTCAGTCAGATACCCTAGCGTTTTCCTCCTGTATTTTCCCTCCTTGATAAAGCAGTTAACATGCACAGTGCCCGGGGGAGCTCTGAGACCGGCATCCTGGAAGGTCACCCAGAGCACACTGACCGTGACCTCAGTCAGTGGCAGGATCTGAATCCGACCCACCCTTACCCACAGGAACCCTGGGCGGTTTCACAGCCGTGAGCTCACCCCAACCATACCATGTCCAGACAAGGAATTCCAAGGCACAGACTTGGCATGGGGCTCTGGGCCTTCTGCTCTGGAGGGAGCGGGGAAGCCGGGGACGGGGAACCTTGGGGACAGGAGGCGCGCCAGACCGCCTTGGTTCCTCTGCTAGATGGAGAAGGACCAATTCACCACGGCGTGTGCTCCTCCTGGCTCAACCGGATACCGGCTGACGAAGTGGTCCCCTGTTTCGTGAGAGGGTGAGTGGCAACTGAAAAGGAATGACCGTTGTCCCAAATCTGCATATGGATGTCCTGAGGTGGGGTAGGTGGACCAGCCCCGCGGGTTCTAGAGAAATGGCTGAGTCAGACAGAATGGAGATCAGCAAACACTCCGAATCACTCCAAGTTGTTAAGTCAGTGGGATCATGGGAGGGCGACGCAGCAGAAACTGGGCAAGCCCTCCAGTTCAAGTCAGGTCAAGGTAACAAATATGTACCAAGTGCACGGACTGGGCTGGATGCTGGGGCTGCAGGAGACGGCCGGGCAAACGCAATATCCGCTTTCCTGGAATCGGCAACCTTGTGGAAATTCTATCTGATGTCTCCCGGCCACCCTATCCGTTTCCCACTTTCTTGGAGATGGGGAAGATCCAAGCCATCCCCCTACCCCCACCCCGCATCGATCAGAGCTGTTCCTCCCAAACTCACTTTATTTTTTTTTTTATTTTTTAAGGTTTATTTATTTTTGAGAGAGAGAGAGACAGAGACAGAGCACGAGTGGGGGAAGGGCAGAGAGAGAGAGGGAGACACAGAATCCGAAGCAGCTCCAGGCTCTGAGCTGTCAGCACAGAGCCCGATGCGGGGTTCGTACCCAAAACCGCGAGATCACGACTTTAGCCGGAGCCGGACGCTTAACCAACTGAGCCACCCAGGCGCCCCCAAACTCACTTTAAAAGGGCATTCCTGCCTACGGTGAACAGTGCTATACTGTGCACTTAAAAATTTTGTTAAGAGGGTAGGATTCATTGAAGTGTTCCTACCACAATCAAATAAAAAATACAACTTAAAAAAAAGTTTTCACAATAAAGGATATACCTGAGCCCACGCTAGGTTCCTGCTTTGGCACCCAGAAATTTCTCTACCTGAGCAGTGGTCTCGACCAGTGACTTTTCTCAGCTGCTGGGAGTAGAGTGCTCATGGGATGGTCCATATGCCATCAGCGTGAGAACCCGCCCGTGGTGCTTCAAAAATACAGTATCCTGAGCCCAGACTTGCTGCATTGCCCAAAATTCGGCACCTTAAACACCCTCCCCGCCGCCCCCCCCCCATGGTTCTTTTATACACGGCAGTCTGCTCCCTGATCTTGGGAGATTTCACGGGTGGTTAAATCACTGGGTTCTCGGGGCGCCTGGGTGGCTCAGTCGGTTAAGCGGACGACTTCGGCTCGGGTCATGATCTCACGGTCCGTGAGTTCAAGCCCCGCGTCGGGCTCTGTGCTGACAGCTCAGAGCCTGGAGCCTGTTTCAGATTCTGTGTTTCCCTCTCTCTGACCCTCCCCCGTTCATGCTCTGTCTCTCTCTGTCTCAAAAATAAATAAACGTTAAAAAAAAAAATTAAAAAAAAAAAACCACTGGTTCTCAGAGCGGGGGATTCTCCCCCGCCCCCGTCCCCTCCCAGAGCACATTTGGCAAATTATGTGGACACTCTTGCTTGTCACAGATAGAGGGTGCTCCTGGCATCTAGTAGGTAGAGGTCCAGGGGGTGCTGCTCAATATCGCACGGGGCTCCCCGCCCCCCCGCAGCAGAGAAGTGTGCAGCCCCAAATGTCAGGAGTGCTGAGGTTGGGAAACCCTGAGTTAAATCGATCCCACTGCCCTTTGCGGCTTAGCCCAGCAACGAGGAAAATTGGGAATTGGAGTCGTAGCCAGACTACCTCCTGTTTGGGGGATTCCCCAAATCTCTGGGACCCCCCCCCCCACTCTGATCAGACCCCACATGAAGAGTGCGATCCCACTGAGTTACCAAGACGGTCAGGCATCCTTGATCAGACTTGGGCTCAGCCAGCCTTCTGATTCTCTCTTTCTTGCCCAGAGCACCCAGCTTCCACCTGCCCCGAAATCCCCAAGTGCCCTGTATCCTCATTGGCCCAGGCACTGGCATTGCCCCTTTCCGAAGCTTCTGGCAGCAGCGACAATTTGATATCCAGCACAAAGGTGGGTCAGAGTTCAGCAGCCGTGGGGTTTCCACCCCGCCTGGACCCGGGGAGACCCGCCTGTGTCCCAGCCACCCGGACGAATGATGGCATTACCTCTCTGTTGCATCACTGCCTGGGGAAGGGCGGGGGGGTGGGGGGTGGGTCATAGTACTGACCGGACCCATAGGTGAGGTCCACGGTTGTACTCCAAAGGACACATCCAAACAACTCTCCCAACCCAGTTCATCCTCGGGCCTGAAATTCCATCCCCAGAGGACATTTCTTTGACCGTTAAGATAGGACCCATCTGAAACGTCACGCAGACCTGGAAGAATAAACCTTAAGCCTTCTCAAATGCATGTGTGGGTGTGGGATCGTCCCAAAGGTGGTCACTCGAGGGCAAGCCTTGCTGTGTGAGAGACACAACACATCAGCTTTGGGAGGAGAGAGAGCAAGAAACCCACAGGGGCGGTATGCATTGAACGGGGATTTATTGAGCGTGTGAGAAATGCCAAACGCTGTTGTGGGTGCCACAGGCACAACGATGAGCAAGACAGAGAAACAAGTTAAAATAGTATTAATAATAATAATAATAAGCTTCCGTCCTAGACCAGTCATTCTGGTTGGAAGAGCTCATACTGATAAAGGATTCGCCGCATGCTGGGCTCCCCTGTTTTACTTCTCAGTCACCCTGGAAGATAGATGCTATTTTTATTCCATTTGCACGTGGGGAAATACACACCTAGAACATTAAGTAAGCTGCCCACCATCACACCGAGCTGGGATTTGAACCCAGGTAGTATGGCTCCACAGTCTAGGCCTCTAGCACTACCCAATTGGGGGGGGGGGGTTGCTAAATAGCCAGGGGGTGCGGGCAGAAGGAAGGATTGAGACCCTGAGCACACCGTACCTGCTTCCCTCAGTGTGTGCATGTGCGTGTGTGTGTATGTACCCCAGCCTGTCCCCGTGCTTGTGTGCCTGTATCCGCAAGGTACACACCAAGCCTTTCAGCACCCCACCCCTGGCATCACCACCCACAGCCCCAGCTCAGGCCTCAGAGCTGTCAGTGACACGAGATCTTCCCGGTCCCCAGGAATGAGCCCCTGCCCCATGGTCCTGGTGTTTGGGTGCCGGCAATCCAAGATAGACCACATCTACAGGGAGGAAACTCTACAGGCCAAGAACAAGGGGGTCTTCAGAGAACTCTACACGGCCTACTCGCGGGAGCCAGACAAACCAAAGGTAACATCCGGCCCGTTCACAGTCCCCACACCCCAGCCCAACACCTGCAGACACCCCCACCTTTCCCGAATTCTCCTGCGGAACATTGCTCTGTACTTCAGGAAGCAGGAGCACAAAAATACCGATTCAAAATATTTAACAGCCCATATCCTCTGATGCCACTTCTATGAAATATCCGGAACAGCCAAATCCATAGAAACAGAGAGCAGATTTGTTGGTTACCAGGAGTTGCGGGGACGGGGGGCTGACTGCCGATGGGCACAGAGTTTCCTTTGGGGGTCATGAATAAGTTCTAGAACTAGACAGAGTGCTGGTGGCCCAAGATTGTGGTATATGAAACGCCACTGAATTGTCCACTTTAAGAGGGTTAAGCGGTTCATTATATGTGGTATGTATTTTACCAGAATAAAAAAAATATTTAAAAATATGAATAATAAAAAACCGAAAAACACATTTAACAGTCCATTAGAGGCACTACCCGTCAGAATGGTCACAGGTCACCGGACTGGAGCACGCTCCTGCTGGGTCTTGGGGAGACCCAGGGGGCGGTCCCCGGAAAGGGCCCAGGGCAGCTGGGGTGGGGTGGGCACTCAGAGGGTCCGGGCAGCGGCTGTTTGACAACCGGTGTGCTGGGTTTGTGCGGGTGTGACCTGAGAGCCCCTCGCCCCTCCCGCCTCTTGCTGTCTGGCCTGGGGCCTCCTTGGGACCCCGGCCCAGGATGCCCGCAGGCGCGAAACCCGCACCTCGCGGAGAACAGGCGTTCCCAGCCCGTGGGTGACCGCTGGCCGTTGCAGAGGGGAGCAGGTAGATAGTGCCCTGCTCTGTGCTGCTCCAGGGGGTGGCGCTGGGGTGTGTCCTCCCCCCAGAGGGTCCTTAGCACAGCTGAGCCCCGTTCGCACACCCTTGGCTTGGCTTTCGCTGTCTTACTCGCTCCTCCCGGTCCCCTGGGGTCACGGGTGTCGGGCTCCGCTCCCCTGGGGGAATGAGCTGCACCGGACCCCAGCTCCTCCCCATGGCTCTTCCTGCTCTCCGCAGAAGTACGTTCAGGACATCCTGCAGGAGCACTTGGCAGAACCTGTGTACCGAGCCCTGAAGGAGCAAGGGGGCCACATTTACGTCTGCGGGGACGTCACCATGGCTGCTGATGTCCTCAAAGCCATCCAGCGCATCATGACCCAGCAAGGGAAACTCTCAGCGGAGGATGCCGGCGTGTTCATCAGCAGGCTGAGGGTGAGTGACAGGCCAGCTTCTTGGATCCCTTTTCTGGCATCCAGTTCCCGTCTCCTCTTCCTCACCCCGCCTGTCTCAGTGATCGGGGGAGCCTTGATGACACCCCTGGCTGCTCCATTTTCCCATGTGTGGTTCAAGGTGGAGGATACTGGTGGCCCCAGACCATAGTTGAGAGAGAAGGAAGGATGACTGGGCTCTGGGTCAGTGCAGGTGCAGGTATTAAATAGGGATGGCGGCAGTGCTGTGTGAAAATAACAAGTGAGTGGGCTGCTGGGTAGCTAGATAGAAACCGTCCACACCCAACTTTTCCTGCCCCCAGAACCACGCTGCAGCACTGCCCTGCGTGGTGGTGCAGGTTGAACACTGCACAAAAAAAAGTTTGTCTAAGGCCAGCCACCCTATGTTTGCACAGAGCCATGTACCTTGGCACGGAACTGTGTCTACCCCAGAAAGAGGGGTACTTTCACTTAATTTGCACAGAGGCTAGAAGCAGCCCAGCAAGCAGAGTCCTGGTTGAGTGACCAGCTGCCCCAAATAGGAAGAACCGAGTCCCATGCCTCCACAAAGCTCCAGAGATGATCCCATCCTTCCCCCTTCTTCCCTAAATGAGCATTAAACATTTTTTTGCACAAGAAGTCTTGCCCTAAATCTAATGCTAAACCCCAGGTGGTTAAAAAAAGAAGAAGAAGAAGGAGAAGAAGAAGAAGAAGAAGAAGAAGAAGAAGAAGAAGAAGAAGAAAAGAACTTTCTGGTAGAAATGCCACAGATCCAAGGGGAGCGGCAGAGAGCTCCTATCGCTCAATCTCTTTGGTATGAGCCTTGGAAACACTGTCATAGATTCCCGGACCTCTGCAAAATAAGGTTCAAAGACTACCCCAACTAAAGGTGAACCCATTCTACAAATGTGCAACTTCCTTCAGGACCGAAGTGTGCCAGAACTGAACTCTGTGCCTCGTTGTGCTTCACTGTGATTCCGCGTTGTTCCCCCAACCAGTGCCCTGCCTCAGCAGTGGGGCACACTTTCCCCTTGTTGAATCCTCAAGGACACGGCCCTGGGAGGATGTTCTTGCTGCCTGCCCCTCAGTTTGCTGAAGGAGCTCCCACATTCTCCAGAAACTCTTAGATGCCAGAAATCCGTCATCACTTGTGCTGTTTCTTGAATCCCCAGAGGAGATTCCTCTTTTTTGGTTGTTTATTTCTGCGCAAAGATGCCCGTCTTTGGATAAACTCATGTGTGCCCGCCAAGTCTCCACTCTGGTGGCTGTGCAGTGTTCCCTGAGTGCTAAACGGGCACTTTTCTTTTCTCCCATCTCTGCTGGCTTCTTCGGGCTGTGATGCCTTTTACACTCCACCCAGCCATGCCCAGAGCTGAACTTTGCAGGAACAGGAGGAGGGAGAGAAGGGGAGCGAGGTTTCCCTTTGACCTCCTCACTCCCTCTGTCCTCAGAATCAGCAGCTCTCTTTCTGGATGCAAAGCGAAATGTTCTTTGCGCCCTGGGCTGGAGAGACCGCTTGTGAAACGCAGCCCTGGAGGCCAGAGATCCTCCAGGGGGCGCTGGGTTACATCTTGTTTCTTTAGGAACCGACTTCTTTCCAGGGTGTCAGCGTTGTCTGTCCCTTTCCCGCCTTTGGCTGGCATTTGAGGGCTGTTTCTGTCCCCCAGGATGACAACCGGTACCATGAGGATATTTTCGGGGTCACCCTGCGAACATATGAAGTGACCAACCGCCTTAGATCTGAATCCATTGCCTTCATTGAGGAGAGCAAAAAAGACACTGATGAGTAAGCAGCCTCCATCCTGTGGGCAAGGGGCGGGCAGGGGTGTCAGGCTTCGTTTCACGCTGGCTTTCCCACAATGTGGGGGGGGGGGGGGGGGGGAGAGGGAGGAGGGCAAATGCACATTCTCAGGCCACCCCACACCTGCTGACTCTGAAACTCTGGAGCGAGAACCTCGGTTTGTGTTTTAGAAAGCCCTCAGGGGATTCTGAGGCCCCTCCATGTGTGGGAACCCGGGCTTTGGGTGCCCAGCGTCTGCCTGGGGCGCCCCCTAGTGGAACAATGGCTCCAGCCTCTGGGAAGGTGTGTTGTAGCCACTGCTCCCGGCATTTACACCGCCTCCCACGCCCCCCAAGTCGCTCAGAACATTCTCATCCACACAAATCCCAATTGGTGTTATTATGACAAGTTTACCGGCCTTCTGGAAGTTGCTGGGAACAGTCAGAGACGTCGCGAGACTGGATTGAGTCTCAGGATTTCAACCTTATCTGAAGGCCTTGACCTTTGAACTGCGACTGCAAGGTCGCTCACCCTATTCCCGCCACAGAGAACTTCCAGACCACCACCGGATGCCCCTTGTGTTGAATTAAGTGGGAATTCGGCTGTCTCGTTTTTGGTAGCAGAGGGAAGACACCCCGTTTCTTTTTTCCTTAAGTTTGTTTATTCTGACAGAGAGAGAGAGAGCGCCCACGCGCATGTAAGTGGGGGAGGTACAGAGAGAAAGAGGGAGAGAGAGAATCCCGAGCAGGCCCCACGCCACCAGTGCAGAGAGCCCAATGCGGGGCTTGAACTCACAAACCTCAAGATCATGACCTGAGCGGAACTCAGATGCCACCCAGGCGCCCCAAGACGCCCCATTTCTTAAGCAGCCTCCTTTCTCCCCCCTTAGGATGACATATTTCGTGTCCAGTAGGCCCACACTTGATTGCCTTTCAGATTACAACCCCTCTGGCTGTCAGAAAGCCCCTTTCATTGTCCCTCTTCCTGGCCCTTTGTGTTGTTCATTCCAGAGGAGCCCCAGCTGGGGGCGAGGAGTGGGGGGTGGGGGGGGGAGGGGGGGGGGGGGGGGGGGGGAGGTGGGGGGTGGGCAGGCTACAGAAGAAACGGCAGAGCTTGGTGCCCTGTGCCCAGAGCTTGGTGGCTTCCCTGGGGCTCTGCAAGGAAACAGAGCAGCTCTGTTCTGTGACACTAACTCCCTCCCTCCCTGTCTTCCTACAGAGTTTTCAGCTCCTAACTGGCTCCTCTTGCCCAGATGGATGGCCGGGGGGCTGTCCCCTGCGCTCCGGCAGGGGCGGCTGCAGGTTTCCTAAGCGTGGACACTGCTGAACCTTCCCTACGGGACCCCACGTGGCCCCCGCTGTCCCTCTCGTCCTGTCACCGTGGTTGTTCCTCTTCTGGGTCCCCACCCCTCGGTGGTTTCCTTGGCCCTCCTGGGTTTTCTCCTTGAGTTTTCCTGCTGCAATGCAATGCCTTTATAATCCACAGTGGCTCTTACAAAACTGTGTCCCCCTCTCTCTCTCTCTTCCTGACAAGGGCAAATCACTGGTGCATGAAATCACTGGAACATGGCCGTCGCTCCTATTAGGGCTTGTTTTCTGGGGTTTCCCCTGGAGAGGCTGCAGGGACTGGTCAGGAGAGTCCCAGCCAGTCCCTCTGCCGCTGAAGCCCCCCCCCCCATCCTTTTTTTATGATGACGTCCTCGTTGTGTGTGTGTGTGCACGTATGTGCACGTATGTGACAGGCCTGGGTCCCCGTCGTCTGCCCTCTCCCCTGGACAGGCGTGTTGCCAGCAGCCTCTCAGTGCCCCAAACCGTGCCCTGGCCTTGTATTGGTTCCTCACGTGTCCGTAACTTAAGATCTGTGCTCCGTGTTCCTGAAATTCTTATCCCTGAAGCACCTTAACGGTCCCGGTTGCAAAGGGCAGGGAGAAGGGAGTGTGACGATTAAGGGGAAATCTCCATCAAAAAGGGGCTCACAGAATTGCATGCATTTAGATCCCAGCACGCACCAGTGAGCGAGCCCTCTCTGGGAAACTAACCCATCTCAAGGATTAAGCAAACCCCCTCCCTGATCCTACCCTGCCCGCCCCAGATAGGATCACCTGATTTGGCCCTCCCCAGATAATCCTACCCGCAAGTCTGGGAAGTAATGTTCCTGTCTTTGCCACCAGGTGACTTGGGGCAAGTCACTTGTCCTCAGTTTCCCCTTGTAATGTGATGAAGCTAAAAAAAAAAAAAGAAGAGTATGAATAGATGAAACTTTAAAGTGGTGGAGACTGGAGAGCATCTCAAGGAAGAGTCTCATCGCCGGGTTTTTTGTTTTGTTTTGTCTTGGGGTGTTTTTTTTTTTTTCCTCCAAATGGGGACTTGCCGATCTGCCCTAGGAAGGAAATCACAGAAGCCCGTCCAAAAGGGTAGTTGGAGAGGGAAGCCATAACGAGGCTTCACATAGCTTCTTGTACGAGGACCACAACCCAGGGTGGCCTGCCCCACACGCTCTTGGACTTCTACGAGTGATCCCGTGGTTTCAAGCCTGATAAAATAATTTTGACACATTAATGAACTTTGACTCCAATCAAAAATGGCCAGCAGTCTTGAGTGCGAGGGGCCTGCCCTGGGTCCCCAGGGCTGGAAGGGGAGCCTTCAGACAGTGGGTGCTTCTGTTTGATTGTGTTCTAGCATACAGAGAGACAGCTTCGCCTTTCTGTAGGGCACAGTGGGCATTTCCTGATGCTCCGCTTGGGGGGCCTGCCAAAGAGAAAGTGCCCCGACCCTCTCTAGAAGGGACTTAGGACAGGGGGCGCCAAAGAGGCGTCCCCAGGAGGGGACAACCTCGGAGATACGGTCTTGTCTCGTTTTTTTTTTAATTTTTTTTTTTCAACGTTTTTTTATTTATTTTTGGGACAGAGAGAGACAGAGCATGAACGGGGGAGGGGCAGAGAGAGAGAGGGAGACACAGAATCGGAAACAGGCTCCAGGCTCCGAGCCATCAGCCCAGAGCCCGAGGCGGGGCTCGAACTCACAGACCGCGAGATCGTGACCTGGCTGAAGTCGGACGCTCAACCGACTGCGCCACCCAGGCGCCCCTGGAGATTCTTAAAGGCAAAGGGCAAACTAGACCTCGCCTTTCTCCGCCTGTCATTCAAGGAGGAATTCATCAGCGCTTCCCTCTCCAGACCAAGCTCTGCGCGTGCTTCCCCGTCCCCAAATAAGTACTTGTGTGAAGTTCCTCTGTGCATCTTCTTCGTATAGCCCTGCCTTTCTAGTAGCAGGCAGGCAGTGGGAAACATCATCTCATTGTGTCAGGGAGTCGGAAGCAGCGATTAAAGAACAGGGATGCATCTTTCGTCCCCAAAAAGGAGTTTTGTTTTTAGAGTAAACGCCTTTCAACTCCCGACACAAGCTGCCTCATGATGCCCGGGGAGAAGACTGGGGATCGGTCTGATGTGTTTCTTTCCTTTGCCAGAATCCCTGTTAGGAAAAACCTCGCTGTTATGAGCTTCTCGGGAGGCAGAGTGAAGTCCAGGTTCAGGGTTTAGGTCTGATCCAGGGTGGGTAAATGCTGCCCTCTAGTGGTGGTTTTTAGTTCAGTCCCAGTAGCCAAAACGAGGGGCTCAATTTGGCTTCACAACAGGTGAGCGGAAAGTAGGATTCACTGGCCGTTTGGGGGTCACCTAGGCTACAGCCCTTTTGGTCCCTCTCCGCCTTGAACTGGCCTGCCGTGGCTCCAACCGCATTTAACAAAAGTGAGTTTGGCCAAGAGGAAGAAGACATCCCCAGCAAACAGGAAAAGGTGAAATGGTCACGCTCCCCATCTTGACGATGAATCCATAATCACGTCTTGACAATGAATCCCGCACCTCGTGTTATGAAAGAAGAGAGGTAATTAAACTCCCTGAGCGGAGGAATGTTTTCCTGATTGGTTTCCACAGAGTGAGGCAGCCCGGGACCTTTCCGTTCGGGCAAATGCTTCGGACTTACCGAAATGGAGCTTTTTGGAAACGGACCCGAGTCCAAATGCTAACTCTATCACCCCTCCTCCCTGTTTCCACAGACAGCCCCGGGCTGGTGACTTAACCTTTCCAAGTCCATATACAGCACCTATATAGCAAAGTGGGTAAAATGAGATAATGCCTGTAAAATAACCAGTTATACCTCCTGGCCTGCTGACGCTTTTGAATTTTTTTTTTTCACTTCGTCAGTAACTGCAGAAGGCACAATGATGTGTACAGAACAATATACAGTCCCTGTTTGTGGAAGATTAGAATCTTGTATGTAGACACACAAGGCTTAGAATCGACATACATGTCTGGGGTTCGAGAACTGGGTGGATTGCACCTGCCGGTCTGGGGACACCAGGTTTCGAGGAAGTAGGAAGAGTGGGGACGAAAGGCACAGACTGGGAACGGTAAATCGGGGCCGGCTTCGGGCGTGGCTTTGGAAGGCTGTGGAAGCTGACGGTGGTGAGGCAGGTGCCTGGCAGGTGAGCAGGGGCCAGGTGCTAGGGAGAGGCGAGGGCACGTCGAGGAATTTTGACTTCATTTGGTAGGCAGCAGGAAATCCCTAAGAATGTTTTTTTTTTTTAATGGGAAAAAATAAGGCGACTGGAATTGCTCTTGGAAAAGAATATTGGGGCTGCAGCACAGAGCGTGGATGGCTGGCCTGTTGAACTATCTGTGCAGTATTGTGGTTACCAAGACTGGACTGAGGGAAGAGGCAGATGCAGTGACAAAGCCCCTCCAGGGGCTGAGTCACCAGGAACTGGAGACCTATCTGTTGCGGAGAAAGTCAAGAGTCTTACCTCTAGGCTGAGGAAGGAGCCTCATGAGGAAAAAACAAAACAAAAAACAACAAAAAAAAAACAGCCTCATGGGAAAGAAGAGTTTACACTTGTTGCCATGATTACCGGCCAATGGGGTGAATCCTTCCAGGCTCCGGCCATGCCTGCATGCACACAAAGAGAACTGACCCCAGGCCAGTAGACATTGGCCTTAGAACACGGGATTTTCTTGCCAAACACATTCTCGGCAGCCACCTGCTTTGGACTTCCAAAAGGAGGTCAGGTTTTGCCCGAAGTCCAAAACAAGTGAGATTTTTTGACCCAGATCACGGGTAAACAGTTTCTATGCCAGGATGGGCCAGCCAGATGCCTGGGCCCCTTCTCCTCTAGAACGTTAGCCATTCGTGCCATCAGGAAAACTGTGGGGTTAAGATCTTGTTTTAAGCCGGCCATTAACTGGCATATTTTCATCTCTGCTACCCTGACCTCTAATGTGTCACCATGGCCCCCTTACCCACAAAGCCTTCTGTCTGAACTGGCCGGTTCATCTGAGACCACCTGCAGGTGACAAGGAGAGAGAAATATTCGTCTGGGCATCCTAGAAGACTTGTCCATCCTCACTGACATCTCTCAACCCTTGTAAGGCTTCCTACATCCAAAAGTCCTGGTTAGCTCAAGAATTAAAGGCCAGGGGCTGGAATGGGGGAAGGGAGATCTGAGAGTCCCTGCCCTACCTCCCACCATCCGGGACTCATCACAGATGGTCCCACGAACCTGAATCTGACCTTCCGGCGCTGACACGAACCTGGTCTCTCCTTTCTCTATCATACACACCCTGTCCTCAGTCCCCCGCCAATCCCTGCCCCCAAACACCGATGAGACTCGGGTGAGTCTTAGGTGAGGACCCAGGTAAATGTTCACCCCTGGAACACGGGTCTTGAGTCTATTCCCTATGACTACTTGTCAAAGCCCCGTGCAAGGGCGGAGGTCAGGGGTAGATATGCCTTTGTTTGTTGAGGCGTCTGAGTTGTCCTGGAATGTCCGAACGGTTCTGGACAAGAAGGACATGTCTGCCTGGTCCAGGACAGCGACCGTTCTTAACGAGGTGGCCCTGGCAGGCAGGACCAAACAAACCTGCCTTAAGATGCTGCTTTTCCGTAGTCTTCCAGAAAATGACTCCAGGACATCAAAGTGCCCCAGCTTGGCTCCCAAGCTGTCAGAGCCTCTGGTCCAGGGCCAGCCAACCTCAGCACTATTGGCATTTGGGGCCAGTTCTTTGTGGTGGGGGCTGCCCTGGGCATTGTAAAGACAGGATGTGGCATGTCACCTCTGGCCTCCACCCACTAAAAGCCAGTATCAGTCCCCCTCCTGCCAAATGTGACAACCGAATATGTCTTCGGACATTGCCAGATGTCCCCTGGGAGCCAAAACAACGCTCCTGGCTGCCCGAGGCCTTTTCATCACGGACCTACTGGAGTCAGCGGAGGTCCCCTCGGCCTGATGGCTTTGTTTCCGTTATCTGCCACCAACTTGAGACTCCAAGGATTTGGTGGGGGGCCGGGGGGATAAAAAAAAGTGGTTTCACAAACTCCCTCCCAAGACAGAAGGATGCTGCTTCCATCTCGGTAGGAGGCTGTGCCCTCGGCATCGCTCTGATTATGACCCGTGAAGGCCCAATGCCGTGCCGCCCTGCCTCCACCCTGTTTTCCTTGTGTCGCGCTGTCTTGTGATCGTAGACCCACTCTGGGCTCAGCAGTGGTTTTCTGGAAGGCAGAAAGAGAGAGAGAACACGCAGTTGGCCGCCCCTCCTTGCTGTCCCAATGGGTTTCCATTCAGGGTTGAGGAGCTGGGGAGGTGGGCAGAGTGGGTGTCACATGTCACCAAACACACACACACACACACACACGCCGTCAGAAACTCGGACGTCCCCCTACCTCTGAGCTCTCGATGCTGCTAATGTCCGCCCAGTGTCCCATGCGCTCCGGCACCTTCCTTTAAGGACTGACGCCCGCCCCACGCTCCTCGCGAGGTTGTCCAAGCTGTGTTCACTGCATGCCGTCCTTCTAACTCGTCCTCATCTTCTAACTTGATGGAATTCAACAAAAGTCTACTTATGCCTGTTTGCATTATGGTTACAATATTAAAAAGTGGAGTCGACTTCACTGGCTGTTGTCTGTTGTTTGATTTGCTTGGAGCTTCTCCCACCTTTGCTTGCTGTCGCTGGCCAGGTGTCCCCCCCCACCCCCACCCAGGAAGCCCACCCTGAGGGAGGTGGCAGAGATGGGTTGGGGAGTGGTCTGAGGCAGGGGAGGGGAGAGGCGGGGAGGGAGGGAGAGCAGTCCACCTGATCCGAGGGAAAGCCGGAGCTGCAATATTGTCGCAACAGAAATTTCAGCCAACAGTGCAGGGAATTCTGAAGGTGACCTTCCGGAGCTGTCCCGTGATTTGCGGCCAGAAGGCCGGGTTTCGTACCCCTCTGTCAGCCAGTCCTGGACCAGCCTGCTCTCTGCAGTAGAAGCCACCCCCGAGGGGTGGATTGCTGAGGGCACTCCAGGATGCTTCCAGCAGCTGGGGAACAGTTCTAGAGTCTTGACATGGATCCAGATCCCGGTGGAGCATTCCCAGCATCCTGTCCACACTGCCCCACAACAGCTTTGCCCCCATCATGGCTGCATTCACTGAATGGGCCCCAAAGAAACTGTACCACCTTCGCCCCAGCCCTCTCTCCCTGTATACACAACCCTGAGGACCCTAAAACCTAATTCCTAGCTAGCTTCAGACCCGGTTCCAGAAGGAAGGAGCCTCAAAAGCACCAAAAGGACAGATGAAGAGGAGCTTACCCCAAATGCCCCGACAGGATGGTTAGTATAAAAGGATAAACTGGGGGGGGGGGCCCCAAGGCTTCGTCATGCCCTTCTGGACATGGCCATTTGGGTGCTGTGACCATTTTGACATTCACGCCTATTTCCTGGCCAAAAAGCACAAACAGCTAGATAGCCTTTTAAACTACAGAATAACTTCCCCAACATCAAACATTCCCCACATACCATCCCTGGCTTCTCCACCCTATTCCTGAACCTCAGGCCCAAGTTCAAAGGCGAGATGCAGGTCAGAGATGGGGGTGGGACCAGAGAAGCCCTCAGCCTCACAGAAACTAATTAAAATAATGGCTAAGAGTTATCAAATGCCAATCTTCATGGGAATAGTTAGATGTGTATCATTACTCAACTTGGGAAACTGAGGCACAAGGAGATGAGCCAGTTTGTGCAAGGTGAACGTAGTTAGTACACGTTACAGGTAGAATTTGAACCCAGACTGTCCAGCTCTAGAATCTGCATTCTTCACCACCAGCCAGTGCTGCTGCCAGGAGACCCAGACAAAGTTCAAATCCCGGCTCTTCCACTTCCTGGCTGTGCAACTTTGGACGAGTTACTCAACCTCTCTGTTTCTTCCTTTCTGCATGTCTAGTAGGCTGTGGTTGTTTCAACTTCATTGCCTTGCAATGGGATTAAATGCGTTCATATATTAACATATTCAACACACATAGAACAGTATAGGATAGGCTAGAATAGAATAGTCCCATATATGAATAAATAAATTAAGGTCCTAGCTTCCGATGTTCTCAGCTTTTTTTCTCTTATTCAAGCTCCATCTTTCTTTTTAATTTTCCATCTTTCTTTTAAAATTTTTTTCTAGTGTTTATTTTCGAGAGAGAGTGACAGAGTGCAAGCAGGGGGAGGAGGGGCAGAGAGAGAGGAGACACAGAATGTGAAGCAGTCTCCAGGCTCTGAGCTGTCAGCACAGAGCCCGACGCGGGGCTCGAACTCACGAACTATGAGATCATGACCTGAGCCAAAGTCGGACATTTAACCGACGGAGTCACCCAGGCACCTGTCACACAGCTCCTTCTTGGCATAATTTACCATTTGCTATTCAGCCCTGGGTTCCTTAGGCACCCCTTCAGACTTCTGTCATCAGAGGAGACATTTTAAAAGCCAATTCCTGGGTTTCTCCCCCCGCCTGCCCATTAGCGCTTGCTAGGGATAAGTTCTGACTTCTGAATTTTTAACCAGCCCCCCAACCTGCACTGGAGTTTTGACAAGTCCAGCCTCAGAGGTGGCTGGGAACAATTTAACATTTCTCTGCATCCTGACTGGGGTGCCTGCTGTTGCCTGGCAACCAGGTGAAAAAAAAAAATCCAAGTTTACACCAAAACAGAACCTTCCCAACCACAAATCAAAAGGAGAAGGGGGTGGGAGACAAGTGGGAGAAGGAGGAAAACGGATCTTTGAGTCATTGCAGGTCAATATAGAATATGGGCCTTACAGTCAAATAGTAAAAATGTACTTTTTTTTTCTTCATTGGACCCTTGGCAAAATCACCGAGAGAACAAAACCAGAGAAATTATTTACAATCGAGGGATCAGTATGGAGCTTGGAACCCACATCACTACAAGGAAATCGCTTTAGCAATGGCCTCTGGAGGAAAATAAGATTAAGTTAATCAAACAGCAGACAATTAAAGCTGAGTAATTAGTAAAGGCTTTTTTTTTTTAAATCTTTTTGTACTGCTAGACTTAGGGAGCGAGGGGAACAGGGGCGTGTGGTCTCTTGGTCTCTAGGCAGTCTGGGTTTCCTCCGCTGGAACTCAGAGTTGATATTGGAAGCCTCTCTTAGCTTTTCCTTACAGTTCCCAGGAACGTGAGATCTTCAAGTTATGAGCCCCTCCTTCCTCTGCTCCCATTTCTGGTCTCACGGGGACGTGGTGGGGAAAAGATACTAAGCGCAGGAAAGCCTCTGAGACCCACTGTAATTTCCAGGTGTGGTATCCGTGGCCCTGGTGAAACTGTGCGTTAACTGAGTTTCATTTTGAAGGCTTTGAAAAGAGTCACTGATGGAAATGCCGTTATTAGCAGAGAGCTACAGGCCAATCTGTGGGGAGAGAGACACCTGTTCCTTTTTCCTCCAGGCTGGTGGCTTCCCCTTCTTTGAAAAACACACACTGCCCCCAGATTGCCCTTCTGAAACATCTCTTTTATCCGTCATGCCTTTTTTTACAAGGCATTCAATGCCGCCAGGGACCAGAGGATCAGGGCCATCCCCTCTGGCTAATATTCAGTGCTTGCTCTGGCCACAGGCAGGCTTTCTTAGTTTTGGTTGCCTCCCTGGCTTCACGCAAAGCTTCCCCGTCTGTGGGCTCACCCCAATGGTTCTGTGTGTGTGTGTGTGTGTGTGTGTGTGTTTTGCCTTTGTCTTTTATTTATTTATTTTGCATATAACTTATTGCCAAGTTAGCTAACACACAGTGTGCTCTTGGCTTCGGGAGTAGATTCCCATGACTCATCACTTACATAAAACACCCAGGGCTCCTCCCGAGTGCCCCCCTCAATGCCCATCACCCATTTTCCTGGCCTCCCCGCCCACCCCCCAAGGGTTCTAAAGGCAGCTTTTCTCTCCTTCCGGCTAGCCTTTGTTTCTGCTCCTCCCCTTACCTGGAAAGCTCACCCCGCCTCTTTGCCCAACTCCAACCCCATGTCTATTGCTGAGGGCTGGATTCAAACACTGCCTTTTCAGCTTCTCTGTACCAGTCGCTTGGCGTATTGGAGAGATTGCTTTGCAATCGTTATGTGTGTCTGCGCGCGCATGTTTTATCTGCCTCTATGTATTTGTTACCTCTTGCCACTGAATGCTGAGTAACAGCCAACCACGTAATCTCCCTGGCACACTGCATTACTGCAGATTTCGGGGTCATGCGGCTGTGAGCGGCAGTCCTGAAGCCACCTTTACTGTAGCTTCGTAAAACCCATCAGAGACCTCTGACATCCAGAGCAGTGAGATCATAAATTTGTGAGGTTTTTTTTTAAAATGTTTATTTATTTTTGAAGGAGAGAGAGAGTGTGAGTGGGGGAAGGGCAGAGAGAGAGAGAGAGAGAGAGACAGACAGAATCCGAAGCAGGCTCCAGGCTCTGAGCTGTCAGCACGGGGCTCGAACTCACGAGCTGTGAGATCATGACCTGAGCTGAAGTCGGCTGAGCCACCCAGGCACCCCGTGAGGTTTTTCTTATAAAGTGTGTTTATTTGAGAGTGAGAGAGAGCAAGCATGAGCAGGGGAGGGGCAGAGAGAGGAAGAGAGAGAATCCCAAGCGGACTTTGCACGATCAGCACGCAGCCCTACGTGGGGCTCGATCCCACAAACCGTGAGATCATGATGGGGTCTGAAACCAAGAGCCGATGCTTAACTGACTGGGCCACCCAGGTGCCCCTAAATTTGTGTTGTTTTAAGCCAGTAAATTGTGGTAATTCATTACAACAGCAATGGAAAACTCATACAAAATCTGCATTAAATCTGTGGTAGTTTCATATTCGCTACTGCTCTAGGAAAGAATCCCTTTCCTTGCCTCTTCCTGCTTCTAGAAGCTGCCCTGCGTCACATCTCCACTCTCTGCCTCTGACCCTCCTGTCTCCTTATAAGGACCTTTGTGATTACATTGGGCTCACCCAGATTGTCTAGGAAAATTCCCCATCTCAAGAGTCCTAACCTAATTACATCCGCAAAGTCCCTTTTGCCATGTAAGGTAACTGTGAACTTGTGATTTATAATAAGAAATATATATTTGGTCTTCACCCCTGTTTCTGGCAAAGAGTTCCTAAAACCCTTGGGATTTCCTAAGTGATAAGAGCGATAAAGTCTCATTATTCCCAACAAACCCCTTTCACCCACACCTGAGTGGATGTAAATGCGGTGAGTTTGGGAAAGCATCTGGGGATGGGGGGCTGGTTGCCAGGGAAACGAACCATGTGACCAAAGGGTTGAAACTTTCAGTCCCACCCTTCCTGACCTCCGAGGAGGGGAGAGGGGTTGGAGGTTGTTGAATCAATCACCAGCGGCCAATGAGTGAATCAATCATGCCTTTGTAATGAAGCCTCCATAAAAACCCAAAAGGACAGGATTCAGAAGCACCGAGGTTGGTGAACCCGTGGAGATTCATGGAGAACGGTGCCCTTTGAGAGGGCATGGGAGCTCCTAGACCTCTCCCCGTACCTTCTATCTGGCTGTTCCTGAGTTATATCCTTTTATAGTAAGCCAGTGACCTGGGAAGTAAAATGTCTCTGAGTTCCGTGAGTCATTCTAGCAAACTGGTTGAAGAGATCAAGGGAACCTCTGATTTATAGCCAATCAGAACTACAGGTAACAACCTTGGCTTGTTAAGTACCGGCTACAGGGGGGCTGGGGCAGTCTTAGAGGTCTAAGCCTGAACCTGTGGGGGCTGATGCTATCTCCAGGTAGACAGTGTCAGAATTGGGTCGAGTTGTAGTGTCGGAGAATTGCTTGGTGGTGCGGGGAGAAAACACACACACGTCAGAGGCTCCAGGGATTAGAATGTGAACGTGTTTGGGGGCTACCACTCAGCCTACCATAGTCCGCCCTCTGGCCCCCGGAGACTGATGCCCACCCCCACCCCACCCCGTGCAAAATACAGCCAGCTAAACTGACTTGCACTCACAGGATTACTTATTCACCAGAAATTTAATGAGGATTTACTGTGTGTTAGGCCCTTTCATAGACACTGGAGATCAACCAGGAGGGCTCACATCTGTTGGAAGGAGAGAGACCGTAATTTTTTTTTTTTTTTTTTTTTTTTTTTTTTTTTGGAGGGAGTATGTTATAGTGATAGATGGTGACAAGTGATTTTGGAGAAAAAAAAAAAAAACAGACGGAGAGTTTAAATAAGGCGGTTTGGTGGCGGGTGGGGGGAGGTCTCATCAACCATGTGACTGAGGGAGCAAGTCAAAGGGTAAGTGAGGAGCTGGGAAGCCAGCACTCCAGGAAAAAGGAACTGAACTAGCAAAGGCCCTCGGCTGGAACAGAGTCTGGGGAAATGGACCAGAAGAGAAAGTGTAGACGTATTTTGAGAACAAGGAAAGCCACTGGGGTCGTTGAGGGGGGTGGAAATGGTCTCTCTAGTCAGATTGTAGAGATCTCTTGGGAGAGGAATACTGAAACCCTCCGGCCAAAGATAACCAGATGTACACCATATGCTGATACTCCACAAAGATGAGTTTATTCGCAGGGAGAGGGCACCCTGGAGGAGCTCTGGGGGGCCATGTAGGAGGGGGTGGGAGGGGGTTAGTCTAGCATTTAGGCTTATATTAGGTAATTTTAAGCGGGAGCTATACTGCCTCTGTGTTCAATACATACAGTCAGCAGTTCAGCGAGAGGGAACTGTAGGATTAATTTTAACACCTAGAATCTCCCCTGTTGCCCAAAGAGAAAGAGACTCATTCCCTTCTTCCCTTCTCAGAGCATTTCCTTGAGAAACTGCGTATGTGTAAATCTCTCCTCTGTCCTTTGATATGTACGCAAATCTTTTCTGTCAGTGCTATTTTTTTTTTATTATGGTAAACTACATGTAACAGGAAATTTGCCATTGAACTATTTTTAAGCATACAATCCGATGGTATAAAGGGCATTCTTTTTTTTTTAAAAAAAAACGTTTTTATTTATTTTTGAGACAGAGAGAGACAGAGCATGAACGGGGGAGGGTCACAGAGAGAGGGAGACACAGAATCTGAAACAGGCTCCAGGCTCTGAGCTGTCAGCACAGAGCCCGACGCGGGGCTCGAACTCACGGACCGTGAGATCATGACCTGAGCCGAAGTCGGACGCTTAACCGACCGAGCCACCCAGGCGCCCCTATAAAGGGCATTCTTAATGGCATATAACTGTCACCCGTATCTCTTTCCAGAACGTTTTCTATCACCCTAAACAGAAACTATAACCATTAAGCAATAACTCCCCATTGCCGCCTCACCCCCAGCCCTTGGTGACCACCAGTCTACATTCTGTGTCTATGTATTTGCCTCTTCTAGAAGTTTCACAGCAGTGGGATCATACGGTATCTGTCCTTCTGTGACTGGCTTCTTTCACTTAGCATAACGTCTTCAAGGTTCATCCGTGTTATAACACATATCAGTACTCCATTCCTTTTTACAGCTGAATAATATTCCACTGCACATATATATGACATTTTGCAAATCTTTTTGAAAGGCTAAACAAGCCGGGGCACCTGAGGGACTCAGTTGGGGCTGAGTTGAGTGGAACTCTCTCTCTCCCTTTCTCTCTCTGCCCCTCCCCTGCTCACGTTCCCTCTCTCTCTCTCTCTCTCAAGAATAAATAAATTTTAAAAAATTTTTAAAGGCTAAACAAGCCTCGTGACAGTAGTAAAATTCAGGAATATTTTCCTTAAGGGCCTGAGAAACATCTCTTTGAAATGTAAATATCAAGGAAGATAGTGTCCCTATCTCCCTGTGACTGTGGGGGTTTAGCCTAAGCGTCTTGTTCCAAGCTGTAACCACTGGCCTGTGGTAAAGATAAGAAGTTTTCATACTTCCTTGAGCCAAAGGCAATTCGCTAGCACAATGTGTACCCCAATTACCAAATGAGCTTAGGATGAACTAGGAAATATGTGACCAGGTCCTCATCCCTGAGGACAAGTTAACATTCATCTCGAAAGCATGTATGTGACGTGATACTTGGCTGTATATCAAAAGAGTGGAATTTCTCGGTCCTCGTAATCTCATTAGCGGATTACCTGTGCTGTGCCTTAAGTCTGGTTTAATGCCTGCTCCCACTATTGAAACGACTCTTCTCTAGAATTGTGGAGAGGATTTTCTGGATTGGCAGGAGACTTTAATTGTTTCCCAATGGCGTCTTGGCCATCTTTGATCAGAACTGGGCAGGGGTACCTGGATGGCTCAGTCAGCTAGGTGTCCGACTTCAGCTCGGGTCATGATCTCGTGGTTCGTGGGTTCGAGCCCCGTGTGGGCTCTGTGCTGTCAGCCCAGAGTCTGGAGCCCGCTCTTGATTCCGTGTCTCCCTCTCTTTCTGCCCCTCCCCTGCTCACTCTCTCTCAAAAATAAATAAACATTAAAAAGATTTTAAAAAAGAAGAAGAAGAAGAAGAAGAAGAAGAAGAAGAAGAAATGGGCAGAGGGAAGGCCTGGATGGCATCGATAAGAAAATAAGAGTTGTTCTTAAGGATGGCGTACCAATCACCTGTGCAGCTGTGGGGTCTGCCTTCCACCTAAGGGGCTGAACACTTTGGTTACTAAAGTCTTAGGGTCATTGGGGCTGATTTTCATATTCTTGTGGCCAGAGTGAAAGCCAGGGGAACATTTAGGAGCCACACTGGGGACATGGACCTAGACTGTGGCTGAGGAAAACAGAGAGGAGGAGACAGATTCACAACCATTAGGAGTGATCTGTTTAGAGAAGAGAATTGCTTCCTCGTTCCAAAAGAAGAAAAAGTTTTCTCGGAGAAACTGAGGCAGAGAGAACATACCCTCTGCCTGGGCGTTCGAATATGGATAGTGCTTCCCAGCACACTTAAGACAAGATCCCAAGCCTCTTTGCAGGCCCTGTAGGACCTGACAGAGGCAAGTAAGTACGGGCCGCGGTTGACAGCATGGAATCTGGGTCCGCCACGTCATTCCAGTTTATAGCTGCCCAGCTAAGCCTTTTCCCATTTCCTGATCCACAAAACCAAGGGCACATGGCTGTACTATGTTGTATATGCTGTTTAAGTTTGGGGTTTATTTGTCCTGTGGCAATAGTAACTGACATATATGCACGGTTTCATTTAATAGGAAGATCTGTTGTTGTCTTTCTTTTGCCTCAAAAAGTGACGTTTACTCAAAGAAAAACATGACAAGAGGTCCATCCCTTGGCTCTCTTCCCTCCCCCCTCCTGCTCCTCCTCAGCGCCACATGGACTGAACCCTGGGTAGGACTAGGTAGCAGGACAGCCCCTCAGATGAGGTCAGTCACATTGAGGGGCATCTCCTCAATGGAGGTGTGTAGAAGGTCTTGATGTCCCGAAGAGTCCTCTCGCCTTAGGGAGATCTGTTGTTTCTCCCACACAGTGGGTGGAGCATGTGACTCTTGATCTCAGGGCCGCAAGTTCGAGCTCCACACTGGGTGTAGCGATTACTTGAAAAAATTGCCAATAATAAGGCACTTAAAAAAATAGATCAAGGCAAGGTCTTTAAAGAGGTAATTGATCCCCCGTTCATGCTCTGTCTCTCTCTGTCTCAAAAATAAATAAATGTTAAAAAAAAAAATTTTTTAAATAAAAAAAAAAAACAAACAAAAAAAACTCTGGGCTGATGGCCCAGAGCCTGGAGCCTGCTTCCGATTCTGTGTCTCCCTCTCTCTCTGCCCCTCCCCCGTTCATGCTCTGTCTCTCTCTGTCTCAAAAATAAAATAAACGTTAAAAAAAAAAAA
>NW_026057586.1:77760397-77805322 GCF_023721935.1 Panthera uncia
AAAAAAAAAAAGAGGTAATTGAGTTAAAATGAGGTCATTAGGATGGCCCCTAATCGAACAAGACTGGTGTCCTTCTAAGAGGAGACTAGGACACAGACACACGCACAGGGAAGACCACGTGAGGACAGAGGGAGAAGACGGCCATCCCCGAGCCATGGAGACAAGCCTCAGAAGAAGGCCACCCTGCCCACACCTTGAACTCAGACTTCTGGCCTCTAGAACCATGGAAAAATACATTTCTGTGAAGCCACTCACTCTGGGGTGCTTTGTTACAGTGCTTTAGCAAACGAATACAATCAGTAACACACTTTTGAACAAATGTATTGAGGTGAAATTCACACGACATAAAATTAAACATTTTATTTTTTTTTAAGTGAGCTCTACACCCCACGTGGGGCTCTAACTCACAACCCTGAGACCAGCCAGGCAGGTGCCCCTAAAACTAAACATTTAAAAATGAACTACTCAGTGGCAGTTAGTACATTCACAATGTTCAACCACCACCTCTATCCAGTTCCAAAATATTGGAACAGTTTCTCCCCATTCCTCTATAACATACTTTCATCCAGTACTTTCCCTGTGTCGGGCACTGTTCTATGCACTTTACCTCAATGTACTCATTTAATTCTGTTGACAGTCCCATTCTTATTATTATCCCCATTTTACAGATAAGAAGCTGCCCCTCAGAAAGTCTGACCTGTTCGAGCTAAACAGCTCGTTAGACAATTGCAAATGATAGACAATTATTGAGGATCGACTATGTGTAGGGTCTGGGCCACGTCACTGGGCACCCACAGGTGATCAAGTGCTGTTCCGATGCTGAAGTTGCTTTTGATCTAGCAGGAAAGACAAAGGTTGGATAGTTATAAATTAATTAAGTAATGATAAGACTGAAAAATCCTGGGAAGGAATCATACCTGGGGCAGTGGGGCTGAGGTGAGGGAAGAAATGTCATCTGGAGAGGTTAAGCTAAGGCCTGGAGGAAGAGAAGGAGTAGCTCAAAGGAAGACATTCTAGCACAAAGTATATTCTAGGCAGTGGGGCCAGCATACATGTGAAGGCCAGAAGTGGAAGGAAAGAGACCAGGCTGGCTGGGGCATGGCTAGTGAGGGAGAGAATGGCTTCAGATAGGCAAGGAGAGGTAGACAGGGGTCTATCCCTTTGCAACAATGTTAGAGATTTCAGATTCATTTCTAAGGGCAGTAGGGAGCTATGGATGGCTCACCATCCACTGAGAGTTAACTTTATAACTTTATTACTTCCAGGGCATTCTGATTTCCAAACTGGGGTGGGGGCTACCTTGTTGAGCCTCTAAGTACTGACAACAAATCGTTCTATGCCTGTGTGCCCCCCCTCCCCCCCACTCACCCACCCAACTGGCTTCGAACTCCTGGGAGGCAAAGACAGCATCTTACTCACATCTGTATCTCCAGGGAACACAGCACAGGACCTGGGTTAGTAATAGTAATGGTAATAATAGGCACAGGCACCAAAAAAGAGTGCTCACCCACACGTGGGTGGCAATTCCTGCTTTGAGCGTTCAAACCCAGGCTCTACCATTTTTTGTGTCTGTGACTTTGAACCAGTGGCTCCCACCTTTATGAGCCTTATTTTCCTTATTCCTTATTATTTCCTTAATGATACTAGAATGGGTATCATTACAGTATGTAACACAGAGGGCTCGAATAAGGAGAAAGAACCTGTAAAATGCTTGGCACGGTACCCTCTCAAGAATATTAAATTAGCTGTTATTACGGCATACTGGTTTAGAGCACAGTCAAGCACAAGCCAAGCGGATCTGAATTAACATCTAGGACACGGGATTCTGAGTAAGTCCGTTTATCTCCCTGAAGCTCAGTTTCCCCATCTGTAACTCAAGGAGATAAAAGTTGGTAGGGTTATTGGGAAGATCTGATGAGCTCATGCACAGGAAGCGCTCCGGACACATAATCAAAAAGGGAATCTGCTTTGATCGCTGGTTCGCAGCCGCAGGGCCCACAGCACAGCTGGTTTGTAAGAACGGGTTTCCCTGGGTCAGCCGTGGCCCGCGTCGCGGGCGGGGGGGGGGGGGGGGGGGGGGGGGGGCCCGGGGGGGGGGGGGGGGGCGCGGGGGGCCGGCCCCCCGGGGGGGGGGGGGGGGGGGCGAAGCGGAGGGCCCTGGCGCGCGCGCGCGGCGGGCCCAGGTACGCGGACAAGATGGCGGCGGCAGCGGTCGACAGCGCGATGGAGGTGGTGCCGGCGCTGGCGGAGGAGGCCGCGCCCGAGGCGGCGGGCCTCAGCTGCCTCGTCAACCTGCCCGGCGAGGTGCTGGAGTACATCCTGTGCAGCGGCTCGCTGACGGCCGCCGACATCGGCCGCGTCTCCAGCACCTGCCGGCGGCTGCGCGAGCTGTGCCAGAGTAGCGGGAAGGTGTGGAAGGAGCAGTTCCGGGTGAGGTGAGCCGGCCGCCCCGCCGCCCGCGCCCCCGCCCTGCGCCCCCTGGGCCCGGGCCTGGCCGGCCCGCGCCGCCGCCTCCCCGCTCGCGCGCGGACCCCTCCCCGGAGGCCACCCCCGGACCCCTGCCCGCGGACCGACAGACAAAGGCCTCCAGGCCGCCGGCTCCCCGGGCCCCTCGGGTCCACGCCGCTGCCCAAATTGCGCATCGGGAAGCGCCCGGCAGCCGGGCCCGCCTTAGAGGGTCACGACGGTAGGATCCCTGCTGATCCATCCCGCGCGCTTCTTTGTGCCCGACTCCGAGTTAAAATGTTTACATGGATCCGGCGATGCAATGATCTTAACAGCCCTTGGAGGAAGCGGACGCAGCATCCCCTGCTTGCGGGCGGAGAGCACAGATTTCGATGTGGGACCGCGGAAAAATCTGGCCCTGGCACACTCGCCGTGTGACCTTGCGGGGTAGCGACTTCCCTTCCTTTTGAGCCTCATGCATCGACTTTAGGCGGTGATAATTAGACCTACCTTTTGCTGCTAGTTATTAAATGAGATGATGTGTAAGGAGCATTTACGCGGGGCCCGGCTCTTGGGAGGCGCGCAGGAAATGTTAGCAGCCCTTGTCGTCACTGTTATTGTTGCTGCAACTGGCCCCATTTTATAGATGGGGAGCGGAGACACAGCATTCCTACTGCTACGCCAAGGTCACGCCGCGAGCGAGTGCGTGCGTGCCGGGTGGAGATTTGAACTGGGTCCATCGCCAGGGCCCCTAGTGCCGCTAAAGCATACTGCTCTTTCCCTGTGTCTCAAGGCTGCCTTTGAGTCTCTGTGAAGCTGAGGGGGTGTTTCTCTCCTTGTAGGTGGCCTTCCCTTATGAAACACTACAGCCCCACCGACTACGTCAATTGGTTGGAGGAGTATAAAGTTCGGCAGAAAGCTGGGTTAGAAGCCCGGAAGATCGTAGCCTCCTTCTCAAAGAGGTTCTTTTCAGAGCACGTAAGGATCTGTTGATGTAGCTCCCGGCTTTTGCCTACTGTGGTGCATGTGTCTGGGTCTGGAGGCTGTAGCTCATCCAGCTCTTTTCCGTATCCGTTTTTCAGTCCTCACGATCCCTTACTCACTTAGATGGCCGCAAGAGTCATTGTGTCCTTTTCCTCCTATCCAACAACACGAAGCCATTTGTCCCTGCCAGCTTTACTTTTCTAAAGCCAGCGAGAGAATGGGGCTGGAGGGGGAGGGACGGAACTGCCGCACAATGTAGAGGGAATCCAGATCAGCATTCTTTCCCTGCAAGGGGGTTAAACCTATTTTTCGGAGCCTCCCCTTGAGTTGGGGAATCATCAGTGATTGAACCGCTGTACAGATTTCACCCAGTAGTTTTCCCGGAAGGGTTGGCGAAATTAATACAGTTTTTCTTCTCTGTGGCTTTGAAGATTCTAACCCGTGGTGAATAGCACTATTTGTTAGGGTAGCAGAGGATTAGAAGCGATCTGTAAGTCAGAATTATTATTCCCTCAGCTAAATTATCTTACATTACATATCGTTATCCCCGAAAAGTTTTTGTGTCTTTGTTGTTTTTCCTAATATTGCTGGAATGCAGGGGGTTTTGTTGTTTGTGTTTTGCCACAAAGTGTCTCAGAATTTCTGTATCAGGTCCTGGTTCTTTTTGTAACTCTGGGAAGTAGTTCACACTAATCTTTTAAATTTCTTTCTTAGTACAGGGGTTGGGGGGAGGTCTGGAAGTAGAGCCAGTCTGATTTATTTATTTTTGGGTTTTTTTTGTTTTTTTTTGTTTTTTTTTTTTTAAGTAAACTGTACGCCCAATGGGAGGCTTGAACTCATGACCCCTGAGATCAAGAGTCACATGCTCTACCAAATGAGCCAGCCAGGCACCCCTGATTTATTTTACTATCATGGTCTACCGAAGAGTAATTCCTCTTTTCTTCTTTCTTTCTTTCTTTCTTTCTTCTTTCTTTCTTTCAAGATTTTATTTTTAAGTAATCTCTACACTCTATATGGGGCTTGAATTTACAACCCCAGGATCAAGAGTTGCATGCTCTACCGACTGAGCCAGCAAAGCACCCCGATCAATTCCTGTTTTCTAATGTTAATTAATATTACTTCATAGGGTTCATACATGCAGAGTGTTTTCAAGGCTTTTCAAGTTTTGAAGGGGAAAATTTGAACTTGGGACAAATTTGAACTTATTCTTCTGTGGAGAATAAAACTAGATACTCCCCAGTATAATTCATTTCTATAAATAAACGTTCGTTGATATTAGGATGCATAGTTTATGTTCTGGATGAGCCATGTCCTGGCTGAAAGCATTCATACCATATTTTAAAAACTGGTACAAATTGTTTATGGGTGCTAGATATATTTGATGCACTTTGTCATGGGCTGCTGGTTTGCAGCTCCTACTTCTAGTCCAACTGGTTTTGTGTGCATTTTTAACAGCCTGTGTGTTTGTCCAATAATGATGAATTGTTATGTTTCTTCCTTAGCTCCCTCTTTCCCTGTACCACTGCCTAATTAGAAGTATGTCAAAGACTTTGAACACAGTAGGAATGTACTTAAGATTGATCAGTGGGCGAATGATTACTTTGGCTCAGGACCTTTCTATTCCTGTGTTCTCTGCATGCACACAGGTTGACATGAAATTTCCTGGCTACTTTTAAAACCAAGTGGGGGGCGCCTGGGTGGCTCAGTCAGTTAAGCGTCCGACTTCAGCTCAGGTCATGATCTCACGGCTCGGCTCATGAGTTGGAGCTCCGCATCGGGCTCTGTGCTGACAGCTCAGAGCCTGGAGCCTGCTTCAGGTTCTGTGTCTCCCCCCTTTTCTCTGCCCCTCCCCTTCTCATGCTCTGTCTCTCAAAAAAATAAAAAAATGTTAAAAAAAAAAAAGTGTTAAAAAAAAAGTGGAAGAATTAATAGAATTTTAAAGCTCATTGGTACCATCACCTAAATTTACAGAGGAGAAAATAGGCCCAGTGAGTTGAGTTACTTGCCCAAAGTACTAGACTTCTCTCTCTGGGTCTCTGCTCCTACTTGACTGCCTCACAAATTGCATGAAATCATTGTGAATTATGATACTGAAGCTACAGACTATGAAAATATAATTAATGCACAGTTGACAATAAAATCTGAACAACTTATTGATACTGGACATTACTTTCCAGCCATGGTGAGTGGTACAAGATAGCGTAGGATAGCAGTTACCACTGCCATGAACATGAGCACCTTTGTATCTCAGATTTGTGTAGGAGAGTGACAGCACTGTTGCCTGTGACTGAGGCCTGTTTGTATATGTCTTCTTCATAGGTCCCTTGTAATGGTTTTAGTGACATAGAGAATCTTGAGGGACCAGAGATATTTTTTGAGGATGAACTGGTGTGTATCCTAAATATGGAAGGAAGGTAAGTCATAGTTTTAGCAGGGATTGTTTTTTGTTTGTTTGTTCTAATAATAATGCCCAGAATTAACTGCTGTAATTTGTATGTGGCCGAGCCCTGGGACATGTGCTTCCAAATCTTTCATGTCTTGCTGTAATTATATTTTTGAAAAATTCTGTGTAAATAATATAAATACACTGAGACAATTGATATTTAAATAAACCTTACAAAAATCTTTTTGGGAAGAAAAGAGAATGTGTATTTGTTCCCACTGTAGGTCACATACGGGGCTCTGGGAACTTGTATCTGTTATGCCATTTAGTAATATAAACTACCCTTCCTTTATTATGACCTCTCCATCCACCATCACTGAATTTGTCTGTTATGGGTTGATTTTTTTTTTTTTTTAATTTCTTAGGCATTCTTAATGGATGATTTTTTTTTTTTTTTTTTTTTAACAATTTCTGAATTTGGGTAAGAAGTCATCTTACTTTGGCTATGAACATTCTAGGTATCTGGTTGAGTCCTTCTTTTATGTCTCCTGATCAAGAAGAATCCATCATCTCTTGGTTGTTGCTTACAAATTTTTATGCCTTCTATTTTCTGCTGTGAAGGTTAATTTCCAATTTACCTAAAAAGATGACTTGGCTTCCAGTGTAACATACCTGTGGAAAAGGTTTTCTGCTCTAACAGTTTGGAAACTATTAGTGATGGAAGGTAGAAACATAGCTTAGCATCTTCCTTAAGAGAGCTCATTGTGATATGTCTCACAAACAAGAAGTAAGGTATTCTTCTTGTTTTTAAAGGGATTTAGGAGAGAGAAATGTCTATCAGTGGAACAACTGTAGGGGAGAGGTAAGATGTGCCACTATTCTAGGCCTTGGATGAGTTCAGATGCAGAGGTCATTTTTCCGTTTCTATTTTGGTTTATCTATAAATGAATTAAAGTATGATCTAATAGTCAGCATTGTGCAGCCTTAAAAATAAAAGCTGGCTGTCTTTTTTACATATGTATGCATATACTTTATTTTTTTTTTTTCCAACGTTTTTTTTTTTTTTTTTTTTTTTTTTAATTTATTTTTGGGACAGAGAGAGACAGAGCATGAACGGGGGAGGGGCAGAGAGAGAGGGAGACACAGAATCGGAAACAGGCTCCAGGCTCCGAGCCATCAGCCCAGAGCCTGACGCGGGGCTCGAACTCACAGACCGCGAGATCGTGACCTGGCTGAAATCGGACGCTTAACCGACTGCGCCACCCAGGCACCCCGCATATACTTTAAAATACATAAATGTAACATATATACTAAGTTTATTAGTTATCTTTTAATTTTTTTTTAACATTTATTCGTCCTTGAGAGAGAGAGGCAGAGCATGAGCAGGGGACGGGGAGAGAGAGACACACACAGAATCCGAAGCAGGTTCCAGGCTCTGAGCTGTTTGTTAGCACAGAGCCCGACACGGGGCTTGAACTTACAAACTGCGAGACCATGCCCTGAGCCGAAGTCGGAGGCTCAACCGACTGAGCCACCCAGGCGCTCCAAGTTGTTTTAGTTTTGATTTGATGTTGAGTGCAGACTTTGTTTCTTTTTGCTTATGCTGTTTCTCCCTTCCTCCTTACTCCCTCCATTTGTGTTGGTTTCCCAGCCCCGCCCCTGTAATTAACTTAGGTTGCCAACTTAGGTTGTGTTCCTCATGCCAATATGCATCGACATACGTGGGGATGGGAGCACGTCGTTATTTCACAAAATTGTGATCATTAAATAGGTACTTTCCTGTATCTTTTTTTTTCTCATTCAGCATTACCTTGTGGAAATCTAATCAACTGATTTGATTCATTTTATTAACAGCCGTTTACTGTTTACAGTATGTACCACAGTTTATTTAACTACCCTGCTATCGATGAATAACCACTACCTTCTCCATCTTATGTTCCTGGGGAGGGTGATGTTTTTCGTGGTGTCATTTCTAAGTAATAGGCTCGTAGGAATGAGTGTCCCAGGTCAGGCTATAGAATGTTATTGAAAAACATAAAAGATAGCGTGTCCTTGGGTGGGGAGACTTATTATCACAAAAATGTCAGTTCTTCTAAAATTAACACATAACCCTAGTGCCATTCCATTTCAGTTCCAAAAAGAGTTTGGGGACAGGAGTTTTTTTTTGTGTGTGTTTTAATTGGATAATATTGGCATAAAATATATTGAGAACAATAAATTCACTAGAAAAGCCAGAAAAAACAATTTTTAAATAATCACGATGTAAGACTTGCATCACTAGATGATAGGGCATATGATAAAGCTAGCTGTAATCAAAACAATATAATGTTTAAATGAAAGTTGAGAGCGACATCAGTGATAATAATTCAGAAACAGGTCCCAGCATAGAAGATAATCTATTTAAAGTCAGAGGGGGAAAGATGGCATATTTAATAAATAGTATTGGAGGTAACTGAATATTCATCTGGAAGAAATTAGAACATCATGTAGCAAAATTAAGTTCCACAAGATTAAATTACCTAAATTTAAAAGTTATCACAATGAAAATCCCTCAATTAAATAGACTTCGTGTCCAATCTAGGGAGACCTACCTAACCAAGACTGATAATACAAAAGCAGTACAAGAATATAGACAAAGGGTTTTTCAATAAGAAATAAACTTCCCTATGAGCAAAGAAACTGTAAAGAAAGCCAATAGAATTCTTAAAATTTTTAAGAGGAAATTGAAAAATGTACAAAGGAGGAGGACATTCAGAAAAGAGCAAATCCAAGTAGCTGAGAATCATGTAGATCTTTAAATTTACTCTTCACAGAAATGTTAAGTAGTAACAAAATATTGCTTTTTTCACCTCTCTCGTTGGCAAAATGACTAAATAGGCACAGCCAATTAAAAAGTATACTGTTGGGGCACCTGGGTGGCTTAGTCAGTTAAGTGTCTGACCAGCTCAGGTCATGATCACAGCTCATGGGTTCGAGCCCCACATCAAGGTCTGTGCTGACAACTCAGAGCCTGAAGCCTGCTTTGGATTCTGTGTCTCCCACTCTCTGTCCATCCCCTGCTCACATGCTGTCTCTTTCTCCTTCAAAAATAAATATTAAAAAAAATTTTTTTTAATTAAAAAAAAAAGTATAGTGTTATCATCTTTTTAGAAGTAAATGTCATAGATATGTCACCCCTTGGCCTGACATAATTTGAGCCTAAAACAGGGTTGTTTTTAAATGACAGGGAATATGCTCACGTTTGTAAATATTTTGGGATACTTTACATTTGTAAATATTTTGGGTATTCTTGAAGGAGCCTGTTTGTTTTCATTCCCGGCAAATGCTTATTGTGCAAATACAGAAAGTATAAAAAGGAAGAAGGATAGTTTTCCAAAAATGCTAAAGCATTAATCTCTGGATATTTGAAAATATTTTGCTTTTATGGTGTTCTGTGTGGTCTTTAAAAAGAGTACATCTTCAATAAAGATTTGAAACAACATATTAAAAATGGCATACACTGTACTTGAGAAAATGACCCAGAGTGACCATCACTGAAACATTTCAGTAAACCTACTGGATTTTAAAAGAAAAGTCCTTTGGGCATCCAAGCAAAAAAGATGAAGTCACTTACAAGGGAAAGAAAATCAGAATATCATCAGACTTTTCAACAACTGCTCTGTGTCAGAGGAAAAAACAATAACATATTTAAGATGCTCAAGGATCAAAAATGTCAGCCAAGGATTTTTATATCCAGCCAAACTGACTTCCAAGTATAAAGACTGCAGACCCAAACTTACCAACTTGCAAGGACTCAGGGACTTTTGAGCCCTTCATGAGAAATGTTCTAGAAAATAGGACAGTGTCAGACAACCAAAACAACCAGAGAGACACTGACACAAGGACTAATGGTGACCATCAAATCCGTATTTATTTGTAGGATTACATCCAAGTGACAGTTAATAGGGTAGAAGGTATTGTATGTAATGGCCGTAAACCCTTTTAATATAGATGTAGTACAACTGTTTAAAAAGCTGAGCAGAGAATAGGGCAGAATGTAAGCAAAATAAATTTAGCTCTTTTCAGTACTCATCAAGGTGATAAATATATTGGTCTCGTTATTCTGAGGCTTGGTATATGTATGTTTCTAAGAGAGATGTGGAATAAAGCAGACGAGTAACTAGGTGATATTCTAAGTCATCTCTGGTATCCTGGATAAGTAGAGTATTCCTGGAAGAAAGAAAGCTATAGATACAGAATAGAAACTGGTAAAAACTGTATAGTTCTGAATTTGATTTAGAAGTGTCAGTATGAATTCCTGATGTATATTTAAAAATAATGTAGGTGTATGCGTGTGTGTGTGTGTATACACACATAGATACATGAGATTTATTATTTCTATCCATTGAAAAGGTTCAGAAACAACAACCAGCCTAGTAGAAATGATGATCCCTAGTAGTCAGACAGTGGTCTTAATATACCATTTCCCATCAAAAGAAGCCAGGGTTTTGGGGAAAGGGCTGATTCTAGGTCTTATACAGGAATTGTAAAAGATCAGGCTGGAGAATCTTGAAAGCCTGGAACCAGGTATCAGGAGAAGTACCAATATTTCATGTTGTAAGTGTTCAGGGACCAACGTGGAGAGGCTTCCATTGGCCAGAGATAGGATTTGAGCAGTAGCGTGGATAATAACTGGAATGGGTTGAAACACACCAACTGCCTTTAGCTCCGCTAGTTCATAATAATACTTAGCAACAACTAATTGTTCACCTCTGGAGGGTAACAGAAATCCAAATTATTATTATTTTGAAAAACAGTAAAAGGAAAGACATGAGCATTTATCCTGCCTTTCCTATATATTGTGCCGTTGGGGGAGCCAAATAGTAGATGAGAGGAAATTATTCCTTATAGAAATACTCTGGCTAATAAATGAAGAAGGGATGGTGGAATTAGAATATCGCCACTTTGCGACCTCTAACGAATTAACAGACCTGGGCACTGAGGAGCGGTGGCTGCTAACGTCACCAAAGAGACAGCCAAGGCGCGATTGCCTCCTGATGGAAGGACTTCCTTGCCAAATAAACAGAATCTGAATCTGATCAAGCCTCTACATCCAATTTGCAGGGAATTCAGAAGACAGAAGAGCATGTGAAACTATACCTTGTGGATGCAGTCAGCAGATTCCAGACTGGGAAATTCAGGTCACACAACCAGGTTTCTTCAGCAAATAAAGTGCAAGGGACAGAAAAGATGGAGGGGATCCTGTGGATTAAGGGACTTGAAAGACCTCAAAACTGGCTAGAGAGTTTAGGGCTGTACGTTTGGTGAGGCAGTGATGAGCATGGAGGTGCGGGTTGTGATTGCTGTGGATGGGAGGAGAGGGTCTTGGAGTACTTCTGGGGTGTCTGCAAAGTTTCTCGGCCTGAGTGGTGGATACAGGGTTGTTTGCCTTATACTAATGCATTAAGCTGCTTACTTGTTTCATGCACTTTTCTAGATTGACACACTTTACAACTCAAAGGTTAAAAGGCTGGTGGAACCTAGCTCTGCTGACGGTCATTTACTAACTGAAGAGTGAGAGGCCTTTATTTCTGAAGTCACGCAGATAAAGTAATCGCTGTCACCCTGTTTCCCATGATCCCCATGTGCATTTGGTATGTCTGGTGAAGTATCTCATCCACTAGCAAGTATTTATTGAGCTTCTGCTGTGTGCCAGACCTATCCCAGGCACTGAGGATACAGCGGTGAACGACACAGAAAGCACTGCGTCTGTGGGGCTTACCTTCCAGTGGGGGAGAGAGTCACTAACCTAGTAAGATGATTTAGTACATTAGAAGAGGAGAGGGGGCTCTAGACAGATACTAACCAGGCAAGAGGGTGAAGCGGGGAGAGGGGAGAAGGCCTTACTCAAAATGGCATTTGAATGAAAACCTGAAAGGGGGTGAGGGTGGAGGTTGCAAATCTCCAGGGAACGAACCTTCCAGTCAAGGACCTGAGAGTGCTGAGGCCCCAGGTGAGCATCACCGAGCGTGATGGCACAGCAGGGAAGCCAGTGTGGCTGGAGGCCGGACAGAGATGGGGAATAGCAGGAAATGAGGTTAGAGAGTTCATGGGGCAAGAGTTTAACGCACCGTCGTTAGGACTGGAGCTTTTACTTTGAGCGAGGTGGAAAACCCCTGGAGACTTGGGTACGGGATTTTTGTGCCGTGACTTAACATGTTAACTGAAGCGCTCTGGCTGCCGTGTGGAGGGGCAGGATTTGAAGCTGGAAGCTCAGTGAGGACGCAGATGAGCTAGTGAGAAGTGTTCACCTGTCCGATACACGTTGAAGATGGAACTGATAGCTCTGGTGGATGGCTGGAATGGTCTGCGAGAGCAGGCCACCAAGGAGGGCAGGGTGGCCCCAAGGTTTGCGGCCTGACTGCAGCAGCCGAGTCGCGTTCACCCGAGACATTTCAGGAGCTCACCGGATATCCGAGCGGGGATGTGGAGTAGCAGTTGCACGTAAGGAGAAGTGTGTTCTGGGAAATAAGTTGAAGGCTGCCAGAAACAATATTTGAAACCATGAGACTGGATGAGATCACCATGGCCGTGATCGTAGAGAAGGTCGGCCGCCCAGGGCCCGAGTTCCCTGAGGCAGGTGCCCAGCGGCCAGCAAAGGATTCCAGACGCCTCACCCCTAGCTCCTGAGCCTCGACCAACTTTTCAGCCCCAGCTGAAAAGCCCCAGCTTTTCGGGTTTCTCTTGGATTTCCTTTTAGTCAATCTGAAGCCACGCAGGTCAGTGTTTCTTGGATTTCAGCACTACTGATTCAGTGTTACATTACAGATGCAAAGTCCTAAATTGTGTTGTCTGCTTCTGTGATAACAAGTGCTGTGTGGTCATGAACCAATTATATTCTTCTTGTTAAGTAGACTCTTTACATGCTGTAATTAGTGTGAAGGGAAGTAAAAAAAAAAAAAAAGTAATCGGAGGTTTTTATAGAGTCTTGATTCTCATTGGCTTGTTTGTTTGTTTTCCAGAAAAGCTCTGACTTGGAAGTACTACGCTAAAAAAATTCTTTACTACCTACGCCAACAGAAAATTTTAAATAACCTAAAGGCATTTCTTCAGCAGCCTGATGACTATGAATCGTACCTTGAAGGTGAGATCTCAGCGATGATCTTCCAATAGGCAGCTAAGTTGTCGCTCTCAGCAGTAGTGGATACCGTCCCCAAGGGTGGAGCAGTGGAAACGTGGACCGGGCCGGGCCGCGTGGGCTTCTGGAGGTGGGATTGTGTGGTCTGATCACTTAGGTAGGCAGAACTGCTCACCCTAGAGCTCAGATTTTGCCAGAATATTTGGCCGTCAGCTGAAGCAAGACAGCGCCTTCTGAAGATGCACCACCAGTTCAAAGCACGAGGCTGATATTTTAGCTAATGAGGTTAAATTCCCTGTTTGTCTAAGCTTTCAAGCGTCATTTCCGAATCAGAAATAAATGTATCCAGTTTTGTCTCCATGGGACCTCATGCAGATCCCTTCACCTCTCTGGTTGGAGTTTAAGGAGGATGAAATGCCCTCGCGCATCAGTGAGTCTGCTCGTCCATAATGAGAAGTGAGGAGGAAGAAGTTGAGTGGACGGACGCGGTGAAGGGAATAACTTTCTGTTCCTGCTAAATCGGGCAAGAACAAAATGTGACTTAATTTTTTCTTTTAACTACTTTAAATTCCTAGCGTATCACACAAACGCTCCCATAAGTCATGGTTACGGAGTACAGATACGCCTGTCCGTTCACTTTCATTCCCTGCTCCCCACAATTTACCCAGTTTGCCGGTTTTCTTCCTTGCCAGCATTTCCGTGGTCATGTCCCCGCTCTGTTACTGTTGTCGTGCGGGCTGTCACCAGCTCTCCCAGCAGCAGCTTTCTGAGTAGCACTTGCTTCCCTGAGCCTCATGGCTTCTGACCCCCTAGTGCTAGTCCAGCCTGAAACCTGGCCTTTCCACCACTCCGAGTGGCCACCTGATTTCCTTTGTTTGTTGTTGCTTTTTGGTGCCTTCCGTAATCCGGACCTCCCCTAGCCCCAGGCTTTTCCCCATTACTCTCCAAAACACACCCTTTGCTCCGGCCAGTGTTGTCCTCCCTCCTGGCTTTGTATCTTCGTTAGTGGTATCCCCCTCTCAAATCCTGCTTGCCCACAAGAGTTCCGGGTCCTGTGTAACTTCCGCTGAGCTTCTGCTGACTACTGCAACGCGTGCAGATTTTACTTGCCTCGGGAGGGGTGCAGGCAGTAGCATTGACTAGTAGACCATGGTTAATGTCTGTTTCAGGTGCGGGCATTTTTCTCCAACTGATCATTAACTTTCTTGTGTCCCTGGTCCTTTAACGTTATTATGATCCACTGCATACTCCATGGTGCCCAGTGTGGATTCTTACTGATTGTGTAAAAGTCTCATATCCAGAAGGAAGTGAAAAATCTGTTTCAGTTGATTAAAATCAAACAGCCTTATCACCCTGGAATTTTCTATGTGTACTGGAGTTGAGAGTCCCCCTCTCTGCTGTTCATTCCACAGTCAGGAACAGTTTAACAGGGTGTGTTTTCTGTAGCTTGTTTATAGAGAGGATTGCTGCTTTTTCATCTTCCAAATACAAAGTAACATGATTTTCCATAACTCATCCAATCAGTACTGTAGGCACTGGGTAGCCATTGAAAGTTTTTAAGTGATTGAGCAGGAAGTTGGCTCCAAGGTTTTGATTCTTGGTGACTGACAAGAATAATCTGATAACTATTAACAAAGTCTAGGAATCATAGCATTAGGATGGAATGGACTTTGGAGAAATCCTGCAGCCAACAGGTGAGGAAACTCCATCCCGAGGAAGCCCAGGAGCCAATCCCTGGCTAGTGGCAAAATTAGCACTGGGGTCCCAACTCTTGTTCACTGCCTTCAGCTCCTTTAGGATGTTGAGTAGCGGGTCAAGATCCTAAATTGAATTTAAATGACTTAAAAAAAAAAGCAATAACTGCCGCTTCCCAAGTGAAATTGTCTTATAACCAAATGATCAAGTTAGCCCTTTGGCATCTGGCTAGAAAATGACCTAAGGTCGGGGCGCCTGGGTGGCTCAGTCATGTAGGCGTCTGACTCTTGACTTCAGCTGGGGTCGTGATCTCACAACTTGTGGGTTCGAGCCCTGTGTGGAGCCCTTCATTGGGCTCCACGCTGCCAGGGCAGAGCCTGCCTAGTATTCTAAATACATACATACGTACGTGATTCTAAACAAATACATACATACATACAAATCAAAAGAAAACGACCCAAGGTAATAAAGAGCAGAGAGGTGATTTTCAAGACACCGTGTCTCCAGTGTACTTTGTACAAGTCTTTGGCTACAGGTCCCCTGAGTGTCACTATTTCTGTAATTCAGAGGAATAGTTATCTCCAGAGTTCATTTACTATTTCACCTTTGAGGGGTACAGTTTGTGGAAATCTGTCATTGTGAGGGCTTTCAGCTTTTTAAATTTTTTTTTAAGTAAAGGAACTGGCTTATGCCATTAAGTGTTCGGAGTTCTTGGGAAGATCTCCTTTATAGCATTTATTCCTCTTTGTAATAGAGTATGGGAATATGCTGCATATCACGTGGTTTCTTGAGTCCATGACCTTTGAGAGAGAGTTTGGTTTATTTTTATTTTAAAAAAATATATTTTTTTAATGTTTATTACTTATTTTTGAGAGAGGGAGAGACGGTGCAAACTGGGGAAGAGCAGAGAGAGAGGGAGACACAGAACCCGAAGCAGGCTCCAGGCTCCAAGCTGTCAGCACAGAGCCTGACGTGGGGCTGGAACCCACGAACTGTGAGATCATGACCTGAGCCGAAGCCGGACGCCCAACTGACTGAGCCATCCACCCAGGCGCCCCTATTTTATTTTTTTAAAATAAAGTGTGTGAACTCCTTTGTTGTGAGAAGGTTGCTCCTTTTCCATGTATCAGCAGCAGGGTCTGGCATCTACAGATGAAGCTTATCTGGCAGGTGGTGGAAAGAAGGATGGCCCCAAGTGTCTGTGCTGAGTGACCAACTAATAGGACGAGGGCAGAAATAGGAATTTATTCAGTGACTCCTGTTTATTTTCAGGCGCTGTATATATTGACCAATACTGCAATCCTCTCTCTGACATCAGCCTCAAAGATATCCAGGCCCAGATTGACAACATCGTAGAGCTGGTCTGCAAAACCCTCCGGGGCATGAACAGTCGCCACCCCAGCTTGGCCTTCAAGGCAGGTGTGGAATTGCTTTGGATCCAACTGTATTTGCAAAAGAAAACCTAGCAGAGCTATCGGTTAATGTGAGAAATTCTGTAGTATGTTTCCATTATGTCACCAAAGAAGCAGTTAATGACACAACCACATGTTCACTTGGAAATGTGAAAGACTTTAACTTCATATTCTTTCCTCCACCCTGGACTGGCAGCACCTACTGAGTATTGTTAGGACATTGCCAGTGTCTGCGTGTGACAGGTCGTTTGGGATGCTGGTCACAGCCTTGCCAGTGCTTCTGTCCTCAGAGTAGATCTCTGTGTTTCAGGTGAATCCTCCATGATAATGGAGATAGAACTCCAGAGCCAGGTGCTGGACGCCATGAACTACGTCCTTTATGACCAGCTGAAGTTTAAGGGGAACCGAATGGATTACTATAATGCCCTAAACTTATACATGCACCAGGTAAATGTGGGTGTATTAAAACATAATCATATGTCTTTTTGAAAGCTCATTTTTGATAAATTGTATAGTTTGGGGCACAGATACATGGTCTTTTCATCTCTCAATGCCCAGTGAAACTCACTTTTGCCTCCACTGTGAGGGTATTGCTATGGATTTTTATTTCTTTATAGTGTCCTCTGTGTGAAAACCCTTGATCATTTCCTGTCTAGAAATACACATTTCTCTGACTTTGTTCAGTTAATTTGTGTCTTATGAACACTAAACTGTGAAACTAATCGTATCTTTTTCCTACACTGGCTTCTAGAAGCTTTGGAAGAAATCTGGCCAGCCATTTTGGCCAAATTGATACTTCGTTTTTATGTGCTTCCTTCTTGACACTGTTTTCAGATCTATTCTGTTGCTCTGTATGCTAATCTTTTTCTGTCGTATTTCATACACTTTCCTTGAAATGACCTTAAATTCTTTTGGAAGAACAGCCTATCTGCGCTGACAGAGCGGAGCCTGCTTGGCATTGTCTCTCTTTCCCTTTCCCCCTGCCCCTCCCCTGCTCATTCTCTCTCTTTTTGTCTCAAGATAAATAAGTGAAACTTAAAACAAAAAAATGGAAGAACAGCCTAGATCACAGGTCTGTAGACTTTTTCTGTAAAGGGCCAAACAGGCCTTTTGGTTTGGCAAGCCAGATGCTCTGTGTCCCAACTGCTTAGTTCTGCCATTGTAGTTGAAAGGGGGCACAGACGTTACCAAAACAAACGGGTGCGGCTGTGTTCCAATGAAACTGTATACACGGACATAGAAATTTGAGTTTCGTGTAATTTTTAATGTGTCACAAAACGGTATTCTTTTGACTTTCTTTAAACACTAAAAAACGTGAAAGCTCTTCTCATGCGGGCCGTACAGAAACAAGTGGTGGACTTGGCCCGCGGACTGCAGTTTGCAGAGCCTTGATCTAAAAAAAAGCAAATCTTCATCCACTTAAACCACAAAACCTAGTGTCGTTCCTGATGCACAGTGAGTGCCTAGTGAGGACCTGCTTTGAAGGAATGAGAAGGGAGCGTTCGTTTCTGTGAAGCTAAAGGATTTTTTTTCTCCTTCAGGTTTTGATTCGAAGAACAGGAATTCCGATCAGCATGTCTCTGCTCTACTTGACAATTGCCCGGCAGTTGGGGGTCCCGCTGGAACCTGTCAACTTCCCCAGTCACTTCTTGTTAAGGTGGTGCCAAGGTGCAGAAGGGTGAGCCACCTATGCCATATGTTGTGGTTGGTCCTCGGGATTCACTCCCACTGTGCTGAGAGGAAGTGTGGTAACGGAACAGAGGTCGACTAGGGCACGGGGGGGGGGGGGGGGGCAGCTGTCTTGTTCCTTGGCCATCAGTGTCCGTATTCTGGTCCTGAGAGAAGGGCACTCTGGATCTTTCTGTATCACTTCTTAAAGCTGCATATGAATTTACAGTCATCTAAAAGTAAGTATAAAGACTAGGACTAGGGGTGCCTGGGTGGCTCAGTCGACTAAGCGTCCCACTTCAGCTCAGGTCATGATCTCACATTCATGAGTTCAAGCCCTGAGTCAGGCTCTGTGCTGACAGCCTGGAGCCTGCTTCCTTTCTGTGTCTCCCTCTCTCCGTGCCTCTCCCTCATTCGCACTCTGTCTCTTTCTGTCTCTCAAAATTAAATAAACGTTAAAAAAAACAAAAAGAGGAATAGAGGAGCACCTGTATGGCTCAGTTGGCTAAGGATCTGCCTCTTGATTTCCGCTCTCACAATTCCTGAGATCAAACACTGTATCTGGCTCTGCACAGACCGCGTGGAGTCTGCCTCCCTCCTCTCTGCCCCACACCCGCATGCACATGCACACTCTTTCTCCAAAATAAATAAACATTAAAAAACATGTTTAAGTTTGTTTATTTTGGAGAAAGAGAGTGTGTGTGAATGGGGAGGGGCAGAGAGTGAGGGAGACACAGAATCTGAAGCAGGTTCCAGGCCCCACGCTGTCAGCACAGAGCCCCACGTGGGGCTGGAACTCATGAACTGCAAGATCCCGAACCTGAGCCGAAGTCGGACACTTAACCAGCTGAGTCACCCAGGTGCCCCAAACTAAATAAACTTAAAAAAAAAAAGAGTAGGACTAGGAGTTCAGGATTTTAGGTGGATCTTAAAATCCTTTTGTTGCAAAGCAGATCAGATCAAAGAGTTTTTTGTTTAACAAGGAATCTTGCTTTTTACTTTTTTTTAAGTTTTTATTTAAATTCCAATTAGTTGACATACGGTGTGATGTTAGTTTCCAGCGTACAATTTAGTGATTCAGCACTTCTGTACAACACTTGGTGCCCATCACAACACGTGCACTCCTGAATCTCCATCACCTATTTCTCCCATCCCCCCGTGCCCCCCCCCCCCCCGTAACCATCAGTTTATTCTCTATAGTTAAGAGTCTGTTTCTTGGTTTGCCTTTTTTTTTCCCCTTTGTTTGTTTTATTTCTTAAATTCCACACATGAGTGGAATCATGTAGTATTTGTCTTTCTCTGATGTATTTTGTTTTGCATAATATCCTCAAGTTCCATCCACATCCTTCCAGATAGTAAGACTTCATTCTTTTTTATGGCTGAGTAATATTCCACTATATACACACACATATGGATATGTATACATATATACGTATACGGATATGTATATATACGTATATGTGTATATGTATACATACACGTACATATATACATATACACACATATATATACATATATACATATATGTATATGTATACACACACACATACACCCCACATCTTTTTTATCCATTCACCAGTTGATGGACACTTGGGCTGCTTCCATAATTTGGCTATTGTAGATAATGCTGCTATAAACATAGGGAGCATATATCCCTTTGGATTAGTATTTTTGTATTTGGATAATTACCTAGTAATGTGATTGCTGGATTAACCTTTTGAGGAACCTTCATACTGTTTTCCAGAATGGATGCACCAGTTTGCATTCCCACCAACAGTGTGCAAGGGTTCAGTCCCCTTTCTCCACATCCTTATCCACACCTGGTGTTTCTTGTATTGTTGATATTCACCATTCTGACAGTGTAAGGTGATATGTCATTGTAGTTTTGATTTGTATTTCCCTGATGGCGAGTGATGATGAGCATCTTTTCATGTGTCTGTTGGCTATTTGTATGTCTTCTTTGAAAAAATGTCTATTTGTGTCTTCCGCCCATTTTTAATTGGATTATTTGCTTTTGTAGTGTTGAATTTTAATGAGTTTTTTAAATATATTTTGGATACTAACCCTTTATTGGATATGTCATTGGCAACTGTCTTTTCCTATTCTGTAGGTTGTCTTTTGGTTTTGTTGATTGTTTCCTTCGCTGTGCAGAAACTTTTTATTTATTTATTTACTTTTTATTTTATTTATTTTTTTGTTCTTTATTTTTGAGAGAGAGAGAGAGACAGAGCACTCGCAGGGGTGGGCAGAGAGAGAGGCGAGACACAGAAACCGAAGCAGGCTCCAGTCTCGGAGCTGTCAGCACAGAACCTGACCCGGGGCTCGAACCCACAGACCCTGCGATCATGACCTGAGCCAAAGTCGGTCGCTTAACCGACTGAGCCACCCAAGCGGCTCAGAAGGTTTTTATTTTGATGAAGTCTCATTTGTTTATTTTTGCTTTTGTTTCTCTTGCCTCTGGAGTCCTACTTAGAAAGAAGATGCTACCTGTGCTCCCTCTATGATTTTAATGGTTGCCTGTCTCGTGTTTAGGTCTTTCATCCATCTTGAATTTATTTTTATGAATGATGTAAGAAAGTGGTCCAGTTTTGGGGCGCCTGGGTGGCGCAGTCGGTTAAGCGTCCGACTTCAGCCAGGTCACGATCTCGCGGTCCGTGAGTTCGAGCCCCGCGTCAGGCTCTGGGCTGATGGCTCGGAGCCTGGAGCCTGTTTCCGATTCTGTGTCTCCCTCTCTCTCTGCCCCTCCCCCGTTCATGCTCTGTCTTTCTCTGTCCCAAAAAAATAAACAAAAACGTTGAAAAGAAAAAAAAAAAAAAAAAAAAAAAAAAAAAAAAAGAAAGTGGTCCAGTTTCATTCTTTTGCGTGGAGCTGTCCAGTTTTCCCAACACCATTTGTTGAAGAGACTGTCTTTTCTCCATTGGATATTCTTTCCTGCTTTGTCAAAGATTAATTGATCATATAGTTGTGGGTTCATTTCTGGGTTTTCTGTTCTGTTCACTGATCTGTATGTCTATTTTTGTGTCAGCACCAGACCGTTTAGATCACTACAGCTTTGCAAGATAGCTTGAAGTCTGGAATTGTGATGCCTCCAGCTTCGCTTTTCTTTTTCAAGGTTGCTTTGGCTATTTGGGGTCTTTTGTGGTTCCATACAAATGTTAGGATTGTTTGTTATAACTCTCTGAAAAATGCTGTTGGTGTTTTGAGAGGGATTGCATTAAATGTGTAAATCGCTTTGGGTAGTTTACACGTTTTAACAATATTTATTCTTATCCATGAGTATGGAGTGTTTTTCCATTTTTTTTGTGTCTTCAGTTTCTTACATCAGTGTTTTATATTTTTCAGTGTACAAATCTTTGACCTCTTTGGTTAGGTTTATTCCTAGGTATCTTACAGTTTTTGGTGCAATTATAAATAGGATTGATTCCTTAATTTCTTTTTGCTGCTTCATTATTGTATAGAAATGCAGCAGATTTCTATATGTGGATTTTGTAACTTGCGACTGACGTTACTGAATTCGTGTATCAGTTCTGGCAATTTTTTGGTGGAGTCCTTTAGGGTTTCTACATAGAGTATCATGTCTTCTGCAGATAGTGAAAGTTTGACTTCCTCATTACCAATTTGGGTCCTTTTTATTTCTTTCAGTTGTCTGATTGCTGAGGCTAGGACTTCCAGTACTGTGTTAAATAGCAGTGGTGAAAGTAAACATCTGTCTTTTTCCTGACTGTAGAGGGAAAGCTGTCAGTTTTTCCCCATTGAGGAGGATATTAGCTGTGTGTTTTTCATATATGGCCTTTATGATGTTGAGGTATTTTCCTTGAAACCTACTTTGTTGGAGGCTTTTATCATGAACGGGTGTTGTACTGTGTCAGAAACTTTTTCTGCATCCATGGAAATGTTCGTATGGTTCTTATCCTTTCTTTTATTAATGTGATTTATCATGTTGATTGATTTGTGAATGTTGAACCACCCTGGCACCCAGGAAGAAATCCCACTTGATTGTGGTGAATAATTCTTTTAATGAACTGTTGGATTTAATTTGCGAGTATCTTGTTGAGAATTTTTGAATCCATGTTCATCAGGGATATTGGCCTGTAGTTTTCTTTTCTTTTTTTTTTTTTTTAATTTTTTTTTTTTTTTTTAACGTTTATTTATTTTTGAGACAGAGAGAGACAGAGCATGAACAGGGGAGGGTCAGAGAGAGGGAGACACAGAATGTGAAACAGGCTCCAGGCTCTGAGCTGTCAGCACAGAGCCCGACGCGGGGCTCGAACTCACGGACCACGAGATCATGACCTGAGCTGAAGTCGGCCGCTTAACCGACTGAGCCACCCAGGCGCCCCTGTAGTTTTCTTTTTGAGTGGTGTCTGTATCTGGTTTTGGTATCAGGGTAATGCTGGCTTCATTGATTGAATTTGGGAGTTTTCCTTCTTTCTCTATTTTTTGGAATAGTTTGAGAAGAATAGGTATTAGCTCTTCTTTAAATGTTTGGTAAAATTCCCCTGTGAAGCCATCTGGCCCTGGACTTTTGTTTGTTGGGAGATTTTTTACTACTGATCCAGTGTCTTTGCTGGTCATGGGTCTGTTCAAATTTTCTGTTTCTTCCTGTTTTAGTTTTGGTAGTTAATATGCTTCTCGGAATGTATCCATTACTTCCAGGATGTCCAATTTGTTGGCTTGTAGTTTTTCATAGTACTCTTTCAATTGTTTGTATTTCTGTTTCTCCTCTCTTACTTGTGATTTTATTTATGTGGGTCCTTACTCTTTTTTGATAAGTCTGACTAGAGGTTTATCAATTTTATTAATTTTTTTCAAAGAACTGGCTCCTGGTGTCCTGGATCTGTCCTGTTGTTTTTGTAGTTTCTGTATCATTTATTTCTGCTCTAATCTTTATTATTTCCCTTCTTCTGCTGGCTTTAGTTTTATTTTTCTTTTTCTAGCTCCTTTAGGTACAAGTTTAGGTTGTTGATTTGAGATTTTTCTTACTTGATGTAGATGTGTATTGCTATATACTTCCCTCTTAGGACCACTTTTGCTGCATCCAGAGGTTTTAGACCATTGTGTTTTCATTTTCATTGGTTTCTGTGTATTTTTTTATTTCTTCTTGGATTTCCTGGTTGACCCATTCACGTTCGGTAGCATGTTGTTTAACCTCCTTGTATTTGTTTTATTTCTAAATTATTTCTTGTGGTTGACTTCAAGTTTCATAGCATTGTGGTCAGAAAAGATGCATGGTATGACCTCAGTCATTTTGTATTTGTTGAGGCTCGATTTGTGACCTAATATGTGATCTGTTCTGGAGAATGTCACATGTGCACTTGAAAAGAACGCGTATTCTGCCATTTTAGGATGGAATGTTCTGAATATATCTGTTAAGTCCATCTAGATCAAAGAGTTCTTAAAGTCTTATTTTGCAGTCTTGCATAAAATCTCCCCTCCCTCCCTCCTCACCAGAGAGAGAGAGAGAGAGGGAGGGTGGGGGAGGGGGAGACAGCAGGGTAGCCGAGTTCTTCACTCATGTGCACAGCAAATGCTCAGTTTCTTATCATCAGTGATGCCCCTTTTAGGCAAGGTTGGTGACTGATGTGCATTTTGTAGACCAGGTCAACAAGTTCTGTTTTGTTCTCCTTTAAGCTTGGTGTCCTATTGGACATAAAGCTTTTTTTCAGCTGTAGTCTAGCTTTTGTGAAAGAAATAGTTCATCACATAGTCAGAACTATCTTCTCATTAAATGTGCCATTTAGAGGAAAAAGAAACAAAGTTATTTAATTATATCCTGTGCTTTGAATGACCTTGTAATATCCTCTGGCGAGTGATGAGCAGTATAGTAGAAAGTACCTGAGCTTTAGTGTCGGGCTGGGTTCAGACCTCGGCTTCCTCTGAGCCTCAGTTTCTTCCTCTGTGAAAACGGAGCACATGTTTTTCAAGCAGTTGGAAGATTGAGATGGCCCAGTGCTTTACACACCTAGTAGAGTTTGTGACTCATACCTGGAAGAAAGGCGTAACTCGTCTCTATATTTCTACCCCCTAGTTTAAAAAATAAAACCTGAATAGTTGGAGCCTCCTGGATATTCCTCATCCCCTCCTTCTTCCTCTCCTCTGCAGAGATAACCACCAGTTACCTGCAAGTTTCTGTTATTTCCATGCAAATTTTTATAGTTCATTACATATGTATATTTCCTTAAATGGTATGCATGGGTGTCCTTTCTTTTCCAGATACCCTTTTCTACACGTATTGTGTGGCTTTGGGTAGCAGGTACCCACTTTCCGTGATTGTAAATGGGGAATATGCTCTCTCAGTCCGTTCTCTCTGCCTAGGTAACCCAACCGATTTCCCCAAATATCTCAAAAATAATCTTAAATGCCCATGTAGTAATCCACCAAGGATCTCTGCATGATCTAAAGCATTTAAAACTGCAGTTGCCATATTATTTGCCACAGAAACGTATTGCTGGGCACAGTTGTGCATGGTAACAGTATCATTTTTTCTTCTCAGGCTACGGTGAATGTGCACTAACAGTGCAGATGAGCAATAAAATAATTTGTCCGTACGCCAGGCACCTGGCAGAATCAAACACCGAGCCCCTGGCTGGGTCCTCAGGGCAAAGGAGTCAGGAGGCCGGTGAGAATAGTGTGGGTGCACAGCCCATGAAGCAACGGCCGGGCTGCAAGCCCTCTCCTCACCTGGACCCACGTTCATGCCCTTGGTCTCTGATCCGTCCCTGCACCAAGACCCTGTTGTCTTACTTACTGTAACTTTATTGTTTACTAGTACCTGGTAGGTCAGACCCGCCACCCCCCCCCCCCCCCCCCCATTGAGTTCTTCAGAATTTCCTTGGCTCTTCTTAGCCTTTTGCTCTTCTATAGATTTAGAATCAGTTTACCAGCCTCCTTCAGAAGTCCATAAGGATGTTAATCGGTACCAGAGTTTACTTTGGATTGGATTCATAGATTAATACGAGCAGTGTTGTCAGTGTTTTGCTCCTGAGTCTGTCTGTGAACGGGATGCCTCCCTACACGTGTAAGTTGTCTTTAATATCCTTAAAAAGATTTTATTGTTTTCTTCATGAAGTTCTTTAACTTCTTGCCAGACTTACTCGTTAAGTACCTTAAATATTTACTGCTAATGTAAATGGTAATTTTTAAAATTATGTTTTCTAAGTATTGATGATGTATAGGGATACGACTGATACTTAGATATAAATCTGATAATCATCCCCTTTGCTGAATAAATTATTGGAGCTAATTGTCAACTCTTGTGGGTTTCCAGTGTAGGTGGTCATATTGCCTGTGAATCGTGACCGTTTTGGTTCTTTTCTTTCTAGCATTTGTACATTTGTTTCTTATACTTATTCTGATGGCTGGGTGTTCTCACACAGAGTTGAGTAGAACCAGTGATAGTGGGTACCCTTGTCTTGGGTATGACTTTAGGTGGAATGCTTTCAAAATTTCATCATCAGGCATGATGTTTGGAGTATTTCCTTTCATTGAGATTATCAAAGCTGCCTTCTAAATTCCTAGTTTGCTTAAGTTCTTTTTAATTAATTATTATTAGTATTATTCTTTTTTTAGAAAGAGGGTGAGAGTGAGCGAGGGGCAGAAAGAGAAGGAGAGAGAATCCCACTCAGCTCCCCCACACTGTCCGTGCAGAGCCTGAAGTAAGGCTTGAGCTCACCCAATGCAGGGCTCAAACTCATGAACCAAGAGATAGAATCTGAGCCAAAGTTGGATTCTTAGCCAGCTGAGCCACCCAGCTGCCCCTGCTTGTTTTATTAAATAAGTAGGCATTCGATTTTTTTTTCCAAAATCTCTTTTCTGTGTCTACTGATAAAATCATAAATTTTTCTTCATATGTGCTGAAATAGATTTTTTAACATTCAATTATCCTTTCATTCTTGGGGTACATCTGTCTTAAACATATGGATTTTTAAAAATACATTGCTGTATTTGATTTGCTCCTATTTTATTTAGGATTTTTGTCTGTAATCAATTTGTGTGTATGTGTAGTTCTTCTAGACTCATAAAAAGAGTTGAAGAGCATCTCTTATTTTTGGAACATTGTGTCTGTCTTGCTACAGGAAGTATATTAATATGACTCTAGGAAGAAATCTGGGCTTTTTAAAGCAGCCCAAGTGAGGGGTGCCTGGGTGGCTCAGTCAGTTGAGTGTCTGACTTCGGCTCAGGTCATGATCTCATGGTTCATGGGTTTGAGCCCCGCATCGGGCTCTGTGCTGACAGCTCAGAGCCTGTAGCCTGCTTCGGATTCCATCTCCGGCTCTCTCTGCCCCTCCCCCACTTGTGCTCTGTCTCTCTGTCTCTAAAGTAAATAAAAATTTTAGAAATTAAATAAATAAATAAATAAATAAATAAATAAAGCAGCCCAAGTGAAAATCTCCTGCGTGGTTTGCAGTGGGCATAAGATCAAAGTGGAACAGCTGCTCAAGAAAAAAAAAAAAAACTGCAACTGTCCCTGAAACAAAGACCCTCAGGAGTCCTCAGAGAATGTTCTTGGTAATGGTGATGAGGACTGGCTTCATGTGACCTCCTCCCGCCGCTCCGCTCAGCTCAGGCCACCACCCTTTTTGAGAGCACGGTTCACGGGAGGGGTGGCAGGGTCAAGTGCGGGGGCTCAGCTCTCTGGTCTGGAGCCAGGTTCCCAGGCCGAGCCCTGAGTGCCCACCGGAGTGTGTCTGCAGGGTCGGGGGCAGGACACTTGGCAGGGCTGGGTTCTGTAACTTTCCTCACAGCCCCAGGGGCCTAGGGCCCACAGACGTTAACTGTGCTAATCTGCAGAATCATAAAGTGCCTCGGGCCTTCCCACCCAACTTCTGATAGAGCGTTTTGTAGACTAAGGTCAATAAATTCTCTTCTGTTCTCTTTTAAACTTGGTTTGATCTGGCTTAATCTCCTCGCAAAACTATATTTGATGGCACGCATCGGTGCCGTTTCCTAAACATCTGTGTCCTGAAGTCTTAACACAGCAGGGAATGTCTAAAGGGTCAGATTTTGAACTTTAGACAAGGCCTGACTATTTTAAGTGAAAATGCTGCTGTGTTAATAATATTCAGTCTCTAATTTGAGCTACTTGTGGGGAGGGGGGAGGGGATGTTAGACATTGCCTGTTCAGCTCTGACTTGAGATTTGGCTAACTGCCTGTGCTGTCTGGATAGGGCGACCCTGGACATCTTTGACTACATCTACATAGACGCTTTTGGGAAAGGGAAGCAGCTGACAGTGAAAGAGTGTGAATACCTGATCGGCCAGCACGTGACGGCAGCGCTGTACGGGGTGGTCAACGTGAAGAAGGTGTTACAGCGGATGGTGGGAAACCTTTTAAGCCTGGGAAAGCGGTAAGGTTTTCGTGGTTTTCCAGCACTTCTGCAGAGTGCGTGTCTTTGGAGGCTCGGATTGCCTCACAGAGGATTTTATTTGATGGGCCTCCCGTCATGCGGCAAAGCTGTGGATGCCGGGAGGCACAGCTGGGCTGTCTGCGGCTGTCTACCCACCACAGAGAGAAACGCATCCTTGTGACATAATGCTGTCCTGGCTTAAGATGTACTGAGTGACTTTGACACTCTTGCAATGGACTTGGGCGCAAGTTTTCTGTAATATTTTCAATATTTTCTTTAGTAACCAGAATATTTGAGACTGGTAAAGGTTACTTTTCAGGGCAGTATGTTCTTCGGTCCAAGTGCCTTGTCGTCCTTTGGTTTATACATTTCTATCACTTAGATAAGAAAGCAAACAAAAGTATGAAACCATTCTGCCTCTGAGTCCAAGGGAATATGTCTTACAGGGAAAATAGAAGATTGTATGTTGTAGTCGTAGTTCCCTGCCTGACGGTGGAATTCTTTGTTCTTTTAAAATAGGCTGTATTTTTTAGAGCAATTTTAGGTTCACAACAAAATGGAGTGGAAAGTACAGAGAGTTCTCCTAGTACCCCCTCCCCCGCACCTCCCCAACACCCCCCATCGGAGTGGGACACTGGTTACAGCTGACGAACCCCCACAGACACGTCATCCTCAGACTCTACAGTTAACGCCCGGCTTCCCTCTTGGTGGCGTACGTTCTGTGGGTTTGGATGGACGCACCGTGACGAACCAACCGTCGTGGTGTTGTGCGGAACAGTTTTACTGCCCTAAAAGTCCTCTGTGCTCCACCTAGGCAGAATCTAGTTGTGATTAAGTGCAGCGTTATTGAGGTGACTGTACAGTGAAAGTGCTTACAGTTTTCATGCCCATCACCAAAGTGGGGTACAAAAGTTAACGTTTCTTCTGGGGCTTTTTTAATATTGTTACTAAGATCATTGTAACTATTTGCTGAACAGAGAGGAGGTATCGGAATCCGAAAAGGCGTGTGGCCTTTGTGTCCATTACTCATAAAACCTGGGTCTTGAAAAAGAGGGTCTCAGCTGAGAAGCAAGCAGAAAGTGAGGCCGTGATTGATTTCCCCCACCAGGGAAGGCATCGACCAGTCTTACCAACTCCTGCGAGACTCCCTGGATCTGTACCTGGCGATGTACCCGGACCAGGTGCAGCTTCTCCTCCTGCAAGCCAGGCTCTATTTCCACCTGGGCATCTGGCCAGAGAAGGTAATTATTTTACTTTGATGCTTTGCACTTGCGTTAGAGAGGAACTCTAGCTTGAAAGGCGGCTCTTGGAAGTTTATCCTCATATCAGCCTGGAGGATAAACGTGAATTTATTCACTCTCCCCATCTTGGCCTGTCAATTAAATGGTTTTTGTCTCCTTTAAATCTAAAAAACTTGGCTACACTGCCAGGGGTTGCCTGTTCTCTTTGTGATCCATGCCTTAAACACCTGGAAGCACAAGGCCTCAGCTCTGCAACCCACCTGTTGGTGCCCACACGGGTTCCCCCCGGGTCACCCTGACTCAGCAAGGGGAAGCAGAACTTCAAGTGTTCACCCTCCAGCAGTGCTGGTGGTGCTCACACTGACCATGTGAGCACCCCTGTTTAACAAAGGAAAAGTAGATCTTGGCTGTGTTCCGGTCCAGCTGCTGGGTTTCACGGACTGGTTCCGTCTTTGAAAACTGTGGATTCTGATACAGTCCCACTTGGGCTCCTCCTTTTTCTAATGTCCCCTGTGGCCAGCAGCAAGCCCTTTCAGAGGACCGCGGCGTCTGCGATCAGAAACGCTCCTCAGCAAGCTGTGGGTGCAGCAGGTGTCTGAGTGCGAGGGTGTGTTATAGCGTGGGAGCGGCTGCGCCTTTCCATCACGCGCTGGCTTTTCCAGGGGAATATGTTAATCATTATGTCTGTTTAGAGCAGCCTGGCGAGAGAATTTTGTTCCGAGTGCTCACAGGGACATCAGCCTAAAATCATCCGTTCGTGTTGTTAGAGAGGGGTAAACAGTATGACCCCACATTGCTTAGGTTTAAACTATCTCATTTATTCCCCACTTCAAAGATGTGGAATCGTTCTGAGAAAGGACCCATCAGTAGGAACATCCCTGAGCTCCTATCTTAAGAGGTCATCTGTAGTCCAAGTAGGAGATGTCCTCCCGGAACATCCTGTGGTCTGCCAGAACTAGACCCTCCACCCAAGTTACCGCCTACTTCCCAGAACCCTCTTATCCACAGCTCAGTCGTTTATTTTTTTCCCCCACTTTATTTTTGATGCTGGGCTATACATAACTAACTCTTGTCACTTCTTTCTTCAATTAAGGAATGTCACGATAATTTGTAGAATGCTGAAATCCTCTCAAAGCATGACTTTTTAGATGTAAATTCTGTATTAAATTACACATCAGCCTTAGAAGGGCTAAGGTTAACATCTGCCCTGGGGGAAAGTCTGCAGGAGCTCTGGCATCCTTACCTTTCTTTGATGATGGACTCCGTTCAGTACTCATGCTGTGCACTGGGGAAATACCTCAGTACCCTCCGTGGATGACCGAGAGTGCCATCCTGCCAAGCAGATGGCACTAAAACAAGATGCCAGTTGCTTACGCGCAGAACGTTTTTCCTCATGACGACCATTCGTTTGCTTCTGGGGTTGAGCACCTTAGACGGCCCCTCATGCGGGGATCAGGAATGCAAAGCCGCTCCCCTCCATGAGCATGCACTTGAGCTAGGCGGGCGCCACCAGAGAGAGTGGGAACACGGGGGCTTCTGATGAGGAAATTTCCGGGGGACACTGAAGCCATGAGGAAAGGCTCCTCTCCAGAGAAAGTGTTTGAGGTGGACCTTGAAGGGTGGGAAACCATTTCGGAGGGCAGAAAAGGCAGCTGTTCCCGTGGGCAGGGGCAGCCTGTGCCTGGCACGGAGGTGGACGGGCCCGGCACTGTGGGCCCACCCGACAAGGGTTTGTATGCCCGTACTCCTATATGCGCATGGAAACGTGAGCAGCTGTGTGCATATTTTTCAGATCAGTTTCTGGAAGGCTTGGAATTAGTGTGGCCTTATTAGTTCCCAAACTGGGAAGACTGGAAAGTCAGCTTGTTTTCAGTTGAAGTAAATCAGGAAGAGTGAAGAAACACAAGCCCTCCGGGTCACTGTCGTCATAGTCCAGGGTCCTTGTGGCTGTGACAGGAAGAGACAGTGGAGGGTGGTCACATTTTGAAACGTCACTGGCACCAGACGCCTCCTTCCAACCCCGTGGGGTGGATGCTGGGTTTTTGTCATTCTGTAAATAGTGAAACTGAGGCAGCGGGAAGTCAGGTAACCCGCTGAGGCCACCCGCGCTGGCGTCAATGGCGTTAGGAATTGCGCACAGGCAGTTCGGTGCCCGAGCCCACCCGCACGCCTCACCCCTGTGGGCCAGCGGGCTACGGGGGGGACGGTGAAGCCGGCCCCCCGGGCCCGTTCTGCTTCCTGCTGCCAGACCTCCCTCCTCAGTTTGACCCATAGCCCTCCCTCCCTTCCCTCACCCTCCTCTACGTCTCACTGGAAAAGATACCCTTCTGGTTTTCCAAGGCAACTCTCTGTGCTCCAGATCCCACTCTGTTTTCCTTTATTTCTCCTATGTCTACAACTCCCTGTTTCTGCTGTCTGCCGTTGGCGTTCTGCTGACTCCGATCGATCTTTCTCGTCTTTGGGGAAGAAATGAAACGCGCTCCCATGACATCCCTGCGGCCGCCTCCTTATCTCCTCCCCTGCAGGACTCCAGCCCCAGATGGCCGCATGCCTGGCCTCCCACCTGCGCCCCAGAACATGGGGATCATTTCCCCCCTCCACACGCTGCTCTTGCCAAGGAAGCCAATGACCCCTTTTGACAGAAACCGTTCTTTTTGTTGACGAATCCACAGATACTTGTCTTTCCTTATCTTTCTGGATCACTGAGGGCCATTCACTGCTCAAAACACTCTGTTCCTTTGAGTCTGGTCCATGGTTCTCAGCCTCTTGCTAGTTCCGTGTCCTATGTTTCTTCCCCGCAGGGTAGTTTCTAGACTTCGGTGAACACCTTTCCCCGAGGTGATGTCACCTGGCCTTGCTTCAGTTACCGTCCACAGGCTGACCGCCCCCGACGGACGCTCTGCCTGGACCCCAGGCTCCAGACCCGCATGCCCGGGTGTCTGCTGCACGTGTGCACGCGGCCCCATCTCCTAGACTGCCGCCCAGGCCTCCTGCCTGCTCTCCCCCCTCCACTCTTACCCCTCAGAACCTGTTCCATACACTGGGGCCGGAGCAATCTCTGAAGATGTCGGCCCTGCCCCTTCAGTGCTCAGAGCCCTCTGAGTGGCTGCCTCGGTGTCGTGAAGATCAGGCTCATTCTCTTCATCATGGCTTACTAGATTCTCCGCGGTCTGGCCCTGCCAGCCTCAGCTGCCTCGGTGCTCACGGTCGCCCCTTTTGGACACTGTGCTGCCCGGCCGCGCCCTCCACTCGACCGTGTTCTCTCGCCTCAATGCTTGGTGCGCGCCCCGGCGCTGCCCCAAACGCCTCTCCTTAGGCCTCGGTTCCATTGGCTGCGCCTCCGAAACCCCTTCCCCAGCCCATCCGCGGCAGTCCAGGTCCCCTGCTCTGCCAGCCGTGTGCTTGCCCTGCCGCAGAACGTCTTCTGAGGACACTGTGGCTGCGTGTGTACTGTGCCTTCGCCAGGGACCGGGCTCCCTGAGGGCGAGGACCGCATCTGTGTGGTTCTTCAGGGTAGCGGCCCCCCTGGCTCTCCGCCCAAGGCCCGAGACGCAGGAGGTGCTCAAAAAAATGGTTTGGACGAGTGATTAAGATCTTTGTTAGATAATGAGGGAGAGGATATCCAGATTTTCCAACAAGGGAGACTGTTTGGGCGCGTTAAAAGTGGGTATTTGGATGGGGCGCCTGGGTGGCTCAGTCGGTTAAACATCCAACTCTTGATCTCTGCTCAGGTCTTGATCTCAGGGTCATGAGTTCGAGCCCCATGTTGGGCTCTGTACTGGGTATTGGGGCACCTGGGTGGCTTATTTGGTTGGGCATCCAACTCTTGATTTCGGCTCAGGTCATGATCTCACAGTGGTTCGTGAGTTCGAGCCCTGCACTGAGCTCTGTGCTGACAGTGCTGAACCTGCCTGGGATTCTCTCTCTGCCCCTCGCCCCCTACCCCTCAAAAAAACGGGTGTTTGGAGAACAGACTTGTTTCAGGGGCAGGAGAAAGTGTTCAGTTTGGGGTTTGTTGGATTGGATACGACCGGGGCCATTGAGTGCAGCTGTCTGAGGACATCTGGCAGGGGCTCCCCGTATCAGCGTCTGGTGGCTGAAGCCCCAAAAGCAGAAGAGCCCACAGCCAAGGAGGTCTGCAGCATGGAGCCAGGCACTTCACAGAGAGCCACAGGGGAAACCTGTAGCTGGGACAGAACAGGGTCAGCATACTCTGCTGCCTGGATTTGTGGATATGTTTTATCAAAGGCACATTTCGAAAGAGGCCCATCTGCTTGCTTTTTTATCGCTGGCTACTCTCCAGCCACAGGGGGCAGAGGAGAGTAGTTGGGTCCGACACCATGTGGGCCACAAGGCCGCAGTCACTCTCTGGCTCTTTACGGTAAAGGTTGCCAATCATGAGTGACGGACCCCTGTGTTCCAAGATCCCTACCCCCAAAACTGTGGGCTCTTGGGATTGTCAGCCTAGACATGTGTTTGGAGACATCATAACGCCCCCCACCCCCCACCCCTGCCGCTATCATCGGTACTGTCCTTCAGGAGCACACCAGGCCCCTGTCATGGTATCTTTTCTGTTTCTGCCCTCTCCCTTCACCCCGTCATCTGCACATCTGGGGACAGGGAGTGGTAATTACCCCTGAACCTTGTCTCTTCCTGATGCTACAAGGTAGTTTAAGCCTTCCCCTGTGCTTACAAGACTCCCAAGATAGGTCTGTTGCATTTATCTGCAGGGGAGGGGCTGCTAGTTAGGGAGGGAAGCTGTATCTGTAGAATGTAGCAGAAGTGTGGTCAGAAGTAACTACAGTTGGGGCGCCTGGGTGGCTCATTCGGTTAAGCGTCCGACTTCGGCTCAGGTCATGATCTCACGGTTCGTGGGTTTGAGCCCCTCGTCGGGCTCTGTGCTGACAGCTCAGAGCCTAGAGCCTGTTTCAGATTCCATGTCTCCCTCTCTCTTGTGACCCTCCCCTGTTCATGCTCTGTTTCTCTCTCTCTAAATAAATAAATAAATAAATAAGTAAACATTTAAAAAGTAACTATAGTCAACCCTTGCACAGACGGAGCGGGGTTGGGGGTGGGGAGGTGTAGGGGTGCTGACCCCTGACACAGTCAAAACTCCATGTATAACTTTTGACTCAAAACTTAACTGATGGCCTGCTGTTGATTAGAAGCCTCTCGGATAACAACTAGCTAGTTAACATATTGTGCATGTTTTATGTGAAACATACTATGTTCTCGTAATAAAGTAAGCTAGAGGAAAGCAAATGTTACTGAGAAAATTACAAGAAAGAGAAAATACATTTACGGTCCCGTACTGGAAAAAATCCTCATGTAGGTGGACCCGTGCAGTTCAAACCCGTGTTGTTCAAGGGTCGGCTGTAGTTGGAGCTGCACATGGGAACACGAGGAAAGCCACACGCAAGCGCCAGAAATAGAACTCACCGTTCAGATCCGATGCTTTTAGCTTCAGAGGATGAATACGATTAGTGTCCCCCAAAGTAAAGCACAGTACAAATTAAAGCAAAGGTGGGGTGGTGGATGGAAATGGGCTCTCAGTTGATACTGGTTGAAGCTGAGTTTGAGGTGCTTAGGGTTATACCATTCTGTCCATTTGTGTGTGTGTGTGTGTGTGTGTGTGTGTGTTTTAAGCAATCTTACTGATTTTTTTTTTTTAAATTTACTTATTTTGAGAGAGAAAGGGCACTCGCACAGGAGGGGCAGAGAGTGAGGGAGAGAGAGAATCGCAAGCAACACTCGGCACTCACTATCAGCCCAGAGCCCAGCATGGAGTTTGAACTCGTGAACCGTGAGATCATGGCCTGAGCAGAAATCAAGAGTCAGATGCTTAACTGACTGAGCCATCCAGGCACCCCAGTTTTTATGGGTTTGAAAGTTTTCCTAACAATGAATTAAAATGCTCCTGCTCTTGCTCTGGTAAGGAGGGGTTGTGACCTTAGGTTTGGAGTCAGCCCCCCCCCCCCCCAGGTCCGCATTCTCCCTCCACACTTTCATACTCTGGGACCTCCAGCAAGTTCCTTAACTTGATGATGCCTGATTCGTCTTTGGAAATCAGCATTGACTATACTTCACGTTGGGAGGATGAAATGAAATAAATGTGATGGGCTTGCTACGAATCAGTGATCAGTGGACAAAAAGCATTCACAAAATACTGAGATCCTGCAAATACCAATCTGGAGGTTAGGAGTGGGTTTCATAATAACATCTTACACTGCAAAAAACTAGGTTTTGGTGTTTTTTTTATGTTTGTGTATTTGAGAGAGAGAGTGCACGTGTTTGCATGGGAGGAGCAGGGGAGTGGGGAGAGAGAATCCCAAGCAGTCTCCACACTCAGCGCGGAGCCGGACTCAGGGCTCGATCTCATGAACTGTGAGATCCTGACCTGAGCCGAAGTCAAGAGTCGGGTGCTTAACCGCCTGAGCCACCCAGGCGCCCTGCAAAAAGCTAATTTTCACAGCACTTTTGGTGGGTCAAAATACATCAGGAAATAGGACAGTTACTAGTCATCATCTGATAACGTGAATAAACTAACTTAAAGGTAAAAACAGTTTGCTGGATCTGGGACTAGAATATAGGTCACTCTGTCTGCTTACCTACTCTGTCTTAGGGCTCAGTGAATAGGAAAAGATCCTGTTTCCAAAAGAAGAACATGTCAGAGACCCTCTGCTAAATGGCGTCATAGAATAGGTGCTAAGTGATTTTGTGTATGTGCGCGCGTGTGTGTGTAAAACTTTATTTGACTTTGCAGGTTTCCTTAGCAGCACTGTGTATGGTAGGAAAACATAACCTTGGAGTCAGCTCTGCCGCGAGCAGCTTAGTCATTTAAATTCCACATAGATGTGGTTTCTCCGTGTCCACTTGAGCGTGTGCGGAATTGCACTGCGAGTTAAAACGGCCGAGATGATCGGTCCGCGTTCAGAACCTTGAGACCCACGGCTTCATCAGCTAAGCTCACGGGCATCACTCCGTGGCTTCTGTGTAGCCCCTTCCCCCTGGGTAGTCAAGGCAGCTCTGTCACACGTCCCCTTGATCTGGATTGAAGCAGCTGAGCAGTTACTTTTCTTCCCAGTTGGTCAGCAATGTATTAAAACCCTCTCCTCTCTGTGTATAAAGAATGGAATCCCCACACTGACCAGCAAGAGTGTTACCACCTTCTGTTGGGGTTCCCCAATCCAGACACGTCCGTGGGTGGCAGGCTCTTGCCTCCTCACCCCTCGCTTGTTCTGGCCCACTGTGTTTCTAAATAATTCCCACGTTCCCGCTGGTCGAATCTGCTGTGGGACCAGTGCCCGGCGTTAGAGGGGAGACCACCAGCTCCCAGACGTGGGGGCCATCAGCACGGCCCCCAGCTTGCCGCCTTGTGCCAGGTTAGATAGCTCTAAATCCTGTGCCGCAAAAAAGAAAAGGCCTAAATGAAAATATTATCTCCTAGTCTTTCTGTCTTGTCTTGAAGGTGCTTGACATCCTCCAGCACATTCAAACCCTAGACCCCGGGCAGCACGGGGCGGTGGGCTATCTGGTGCAGCACACGTTAGAGCACATCGAGCGCAAGAAGGAGGAGGTGGGTGTGGAGGTGAAGCTGCGCTCCCACGAGAAGCACAGAGACGTCTGCTACTCCATTGGGCTCATTATGAAGCATAAGAGGTGAGTGCCCGTGGCGGCCATCCCCACGCGGCTGCAGAGGACACGCGTGCCTGCCAGCACGCGTCTCGGGAGCCGCCGCGACGGACTGGCCACCGCGGGAGCCGCCCGAGGCCGAGCTGGTCTGAACCGCATCTACCCTTTGCGTTTTGTAAGACGAGTCTCGCTGTCCTGGCTCAGGGCCTTCTAATGGGAGAGCTGTAAGCTGGGGGGGTTTCCGCTCATTTCCTCGTTGTCCTGACGCTTCGTTTATCTCCATCCCCGTGAATCCGAGTTGCAGGTAGGGCTTGCCCGTCTGTAGGGCAAGCTCATGGTCGATTGACTAGGCAAAACTCAACCGCGTCCACGGCGACAGTGCCGGTTACGATTTACGTGCCACCGGCAGGCTGGGAGCGGAGGGTCCTGTTCTCCCCTACGTGTTATTGCCAGACCTTTAAAAATGCACTTACAGAGTAAATGGCGACTGGTATTTCATTGTGGTTTTCGTTTGCATTTCCCCGGTTGACTACGCGGATGGGCTAGTGAACCTGGAAAAGAAGCTCATTCAGGTTTCCTTTTATTAAGCACATCTTCAAGTCTTCCTGTTTTTCATTTGAGTTATTCGTCTTTCTTAGGAGTTTTTAGTCCTTTATCCTGTTACTTGTGTCTGTGTGCGTATACGTTGCCAATATCTTTTCCCAGTTCGGGGCTAGGATTTTTTATCCTTTTAGTGCGTTCTTTTTTTTCTTCAACTTTAATATGGAAATTTCAAGCATATATGAGTAGAGACGAGGATAGTGAACCAGACGATGCTCCCATAACCAGCTTCAACAGTTGTCGTGAGGGCCTGCCTTCACTCTTCATCCCCCTAACCCCGCCCCTCCCTGGAAGCTGGTACCAGATGTCATTCCATCTGTGGCTCACCTGTAGCTGTTTCAGTGTGTGTACCTAAAAGGTAAGGCCTTGCTGTCTCCTTTAAAAGTACATTTACATCCTCTTGTATCTAAGAAAAAAACAACTCCTTCACCTCCTCACTTAGGTCTAGTCAGGGTTCCTGTTTCCCCAGTTGTCCTGTAGTTTTTTAATAGTCTGCTTGAATCTGGGTCCTTTTAATACTATTAAGTTGAGTAGTCTTTTCCCTTATGGGCTGTATTTTTCATACCTGGTTTAAGAACTCTTTTTATGTCCTGTGTCATGAAGCTAGCCTACAAATTCTGTGTTTTCTATCCAGGCCTTTGTCCCACTAGGACACTGTGCGCTGTTCTCAGGCCTGGGTCCTGATCCCTTTTTCCATTTGGATAACCAGTTGTCCTGTGACTCTCCGTTGAAGTCTGTTTTTTTCCACCTGAAGTGCTATCTTGATAATAAGAGGGGTTTGTAAAGGGAGCCAAGAGTGTCCTGAAAAATGCTTATTAATAAAAGCAGGTAAATTTGTAAGAACATGAACTTAAGAGAAGCCAAGCCATCGTTTATATATTTCATAGTTGCTGTGACAGGGTCCAGGGAATTGATTTGCCCTTGCTCTTATGTTAATTAGGTATGGCTATAACTGTGTGATCTATGGCTGGGACCCTACCTGCATGATGGGACACGAATGGATCCGAAACATGAACGTCCACAGCCTGCCTCATGGCCATCATCAGCCTTTCTATAATGTTCTGGTGGAGGATGGTTCTTGTAGATATGCAGCCCAAGGTGAGTAACTAGTCCGGTCTGTACCTGTAGTGACACACAGGCACATTTTAAGCACACATTTGAGCGCTCCAATATTGTGGGCACAGTCATCAGTTTATTTAGAGATGGCTAACCTCATCAGGGCCAGTATTCTGCTAAACATGGGTGGGTATGCCGTGCTGCAGCCATGCCTTGGGTTAGTCGCTGCCCCTCGATTCTTCCCTCCATCACCGCCACACCCAGGACCCCGTTCCAGTGCTGTTGCCGACCTTTGTCATTGCCTTTGCCAAATTCCCAAAAGTCTTGCTGCCCAGTGCCCTGCCCATATGGCCTGCCTGAACTGGAGGGCACCGAGTGGACAATGTTGGAAGGATCACCCCAGCAGCCTCTGGCATCCTGAGGCCGGCGGCCTGCTCTGCTTCCCCGGGGATGCCCTCAAGTGGCCACTGTGGGAACTGCAGCCCACGGCACTGGCTCTGAGAGCCCCTGGTATAGTCAACAGGTGCTTGGTGGTGTCTGGGGCCACTGCCATTCCTGATAGGTGCTCGTCCAGGGCAGTCGTGAGGGGGGAGTGGGTGGAGTCTGGAGAGGCAGGTTAGAGGCAGATGCCTGCAGTGTGGGTCTCCTTTTTCCTTGTTCCTCCATTTAGTGGGGTGAACTTACTGTATGGCCGCCTGTCAAGGCATTCACAGCTTTTGTTTTATTAATAAAAACAAACACAAACGTGGGGCGCCTGGCCAGCTCAACCTGAAGAGCCTGCAACTCTTGATCTCAGGGTTGTGAGTTCAAGCCCCATGTTGGGCGTAGAGATTACTAAAAAAAAATAATAACCACAAATGCTAATGTAGGGCTGGTCTGTGACAGGCAGTGTTCTAATGTATATTAACTCCACTTGAGAATAGGAATACTGTCCTCATCATACTCGTGTTGTACATGAAGAAACTGACGCGCATGGGCTCATTCCAAGTTTAATCTAACTAAGTGTGAATGTGAACCTGACACGTTGGCCGGGAGCCATGCCCTTAACTGTCATTGCCACACCTGTTTGTGTCTGACCTAAAGCATCAGGTTTGACCTAACTCAGTATTGTGTTGGTAAATGTAATAATAGAAATATCGGATGTATAAAAATCTCAGACTAGAAAGTTTCCTATTCACGTTAACTCTTCAGAAGCTGAGAGAGGGTTGTATACAGAATTGAGAGAGATTCTGTTCATTGAGGCTGTGCAGGAAGCTTAACCTCCATCAGTATGCTGGGACAGTTGTAGGAGAAGGGTCTGTGTGTCCCCTGTTAGATGAAGGGGCCGATGGGGGTTTCATTTAACTTTTGAAGCTGTGCCATATTAAAAAAAAAAAAAAAATCATACTAACAGTGTCTAAAAACCAACAAATGATTTAGAAATTATTGGATGATTTGGTGGACTCTCGCACCCCCACTAGTCACCTGGTAAGCATTGCATGTCACACATCCCAAGAGTGAAGGGCACCGTCCCTTCCCCAGCATCGCAGGCCAGTGTTCGGGGCTTCACCGTGTGTGTGCCTTTGCTGCCCTTTACGTGCGGTCGATATTAAGACATCTAGCATTTAATATTTGAGTTTCTAGAAACATACTAACTTTAAAATGGGCTTTTCAGAGTAGGTAAAACTGGGTATGCAGTTGTAGGTGTTCCAAATTTGGTGTCTGTATTGAAGATTGGGGAATTCATCTGAAACAGATCTAAGCAAACATGCGCTGTAATGTCAGGTTTATCCGAGTTGTGGTGTAGTAACGACTTAAAAAACAAAACAAAACAACTTCCTATCTGGTTGCGATTCTGCATTCTAAAACTGAGATTGAGCTGAGTGAATGTGAGCAAGGTTCACAGTTGCCTCTTTTAGTTTGAAATTCTAGACTTTCAGAGGCTCTTAGAGGTGGGCAGCCAGGATTCCCCTACGAGCGCTGTCCGTCTGCCCCGGGGCCCTGTCGGCCCTGGGTCACTGTTTCCCAGGTGCCGGGCCGCGGGGCCAGAGAGCGTCCTGGCCTGTGCGCTCCGAGGGGCTCAGGGGCTCTGGGGCCACCATCTCTTCCCTGTCCTTCCCCTCATCATCTGTCCGGCCCGCGGACGCCAGCTGTGTCTCCTGCACGTCTGTCCTGTTTCCATCCACTGATTTCCATTCCTGCCCCCCACGCTCCAGCCACACCTGCTCCTTGCCTGTATCATGCCGTCTCTCACTGGCATCCACCAGACTCCCCTGCATGGCGGTGACCCGGACCCCGTCCCACAGCCTCCTCTCTGCTCCCGCCCCCGGCGCACTCCAGCCAGCCAGACCTTGTTCTTTGAGACCATCCTTCGCGCACGTCTTTGCGCAGGTGGTTGTCCCTCACGAGCAGGCTCTTTCCTCTAATGCTCCAGGTTAACGTCACTTCCTTCCAGCAGCTTTTCTCCCCCCCTGCTGTTCCCCCACAGGGCTCAGATTGGGTCGGCTGTCCCTGCTCCAAGCTCCCTGACACCCGCCGCCCCTTCCGAGTCCTCACACCTTCATGGGAATTGCAGGATTTCCCGTTGACCATCTGGCCCTCTCTCTCCATCGCAAGCTCTGTGCATGTAGAGCGAGACCCCAGTCTGCCCGTCTGGTGAGGCGTCCATGCCGCGGGGTGCTCCAGACCCCAGTGGATGCTCACATCTGTCTGACAGAGAAGCTTATAGGCACAGATGCAGTGGTGCTGGCGGGGTGGCTCAGTCGGTTGAGCGTCCGACTCTTGATTTCGACTCAGGTCATGATCTTGCAGTTCAGGGGTTCGAACCCCACTTGGCCTCTGCGCTGACAGCACAGAGCCTGCTTGGGACTCTGTCTCTCCTTCTCTCTCTGCCCTTCCCTCGCTCATGCTCTCTCCCTCAAAATAAATAAGTTAATTTAAAAAAGAAGTGCAAAATAATAATGAGGTGAGTGTAAATAGCGCGTCATTAATAAGATGCTAACTGTTTTTACAACTTTGGATTAAGAGCATTTTTAAATACGCAAAACGGTCAGAAGTATACATCGAATACCCCGTACACCGTCCGTTAGATTCAACAGCTAGCGTTTACCATATTTGTTTTATCTGTAGGTAGAGATTTTAGGTTTCTGCTGAACTTTTTGAGAGACTATTGCAGACCTAACGACCCGAATGCTTAATCAGGCGTCGTGTAAGAATAGGACGTTTCCATGCGTTGCCCCAGTTACATCGCCACGCGTGACAAGTAAACGTCTGCTGTCTGATGCCCGGACAGCGGCCCCATTTCCCACTTGCCACCAGCCTGGCTTTGATAGCCGCTTGCCGCTCCGTCGTGATCCAGCCAGGATCCTCGCACTGTTTGGTTGCTGTCTCCAACGGCAGAGTCTTTTCTCTTCCTAAGACCCGTTCATTCCTCATTTCTCACCTCGTTTTCTTCCTTTCTCCTGCGACTGACTTCTTGAAGAGTCCAGGCTGGTTGTCTCGCAAATCGCCTAACATTCCGCGTGTGTCTGTTTCCTTCTCTGCATTATCTGCAAACTGGAAGCAGAGTCTGAGGCTGGATTAGATCAGGTGCATATTTTTGGCTAGAATGCTCACTGTCAGATGCTGTGTGTGTCTCCTGCATCTCCTCCAGAGCCCGTGTGATCGATGTCCCGCTGGTGGTAGGCGGAGTTTGGTCACTTAGCCAAGATCGATGTAAGACACAGTTTTCCCTTTGCAGCTAACACTGTGACGTCCCGTGAATATCCTGTTCCCGATAACTTGAACCCTTATTTTTGTTTCAGTACCTGTTGAATCTCCTTGCCTCAATTATCACAGGAGAGTTGCAAATGCTGCCCTTCTCTTTCATTTCTGTGAATGAGAGCTTCCCTGTCCCCTCCCCCCTCCCCCTTTCTCCTTCCTTGCTTATTTCCCTCTCACTTCTTCCCCCTCCCATAAATTCCTGAGTTAATTTAATTTTTTTTTTTTTTTAGGGAGACAGAATGCAAGTGGGGGAGGGGGCAGAGGGAGAGAGAGAACAAACACACTGGGACACCTGGCTGGCTCCGTTGGTAGAGCATGTGACTTTTTTCTTTTTTTAATAAGGTTTTATTTTCATTTTTGATTGTTTTAATGTTTATTTATTTCGAGAAAGAAAGAATGCAAGCAGGGGAGGAGCAGAGAGAGGGACAGAGAGAATTCCAAGCAGGCTCCCTGCTGTCAGCGCAGAGCATGGGGCTCGGTCTCACAAGCCATGAGGTCATGACCTGAGCTGGAATCAAGAGTCAGACGCCTAACCGACTGAGCCATCCAGGCTCCCCTATGTAAGATTTTTTTATAGGGGCGCCTGGGTGGCTCAGTCGGTTAGGCGTCCGACTGCAGCTCAGGTCATGATCTCAAGGTTTATGGGTTCAAGCCCCGCTTTGGGCTCTGTGCTGACAGCTCGGAGCCTGGAGCCTGCTTTGGGTTCTGTGTCTCCCTCTCTCTCCCTTCCTCCCCCGCCTGTGGTCTGTCTCTCTGTATCTCAAAAAGAAATAAATATTAACAAAAAAAATTCTAATTAAAAAAAAAGATTTTTTTATATATGTGCGTTTTTCAGTTCATTTACTTGTGAGAGAGAGAGAGAGAGAGAGCACCTGTGTGTGTGAGTGGGGGAGGGGTAAAGGGACAGAGAGAATCCCAAACAGGCTCTGCACTGTCAGCACAGAGCCTGACATGGGGCTCGAACTCAAAAACGATGAGATCATGACCTGAGTTGAAATCAAGAGTTGGATGGCTTAAGCGACTGAGCTACCCAGGCACCCCGAGCATGTAGCCTTTGATCTCGGGGGTTGTGAGTTGAAGCCCCGTGTTGGGCAGAGAGATTACTGAAAAATAAAATCTTTAAAAAAAAAACAAAAAAACAAAAAAAAAACCCACTTATTTAAGTATTCTTTGAACATTTTCAGTTTAATTTATTTGCATCAAATTATTTTGTTTTTAAACGTTTTCGTGATTTAAATGTTGATCCTTTGGCTCTGGTAATCCTGTCGGGTAGAGCCCACTGATGAATGCTTCCCTAATTCTGAGCTCTCCACAGAGAGTTGAAGAGTGAATTATAAGCCACATACATGCATGACATCCTCGAATAGTTTTAGTCTGCGTAATTGAGAGAATTTTTCTCTCAATATGAGATTTCAGCTAAACCCAAGTGGGGTGCTGTATAGTGTCTTTTGCTCCCACTAGGGGGCACACTTCAGCACTTTCTAGACACCGGGGGAGAGGCAGCACCTCGTGCTCAGCTTCCCACCCCTCTCCTCCACACCCCCACCCCCCCTCCCCCATACTTAGCCACTGCAGAAAGTGAACATCACAGATGGTCTGAACGGGAGTCAGCTGCCCATCTTGGATGGCCAGGAATTCAGCGCAGTGTGAAAATCCCATTCTGATGTGTGTTCTGTATAGAATGACAAAGCTCCTCCGGGAACACCGGGGACGTGGGGTGCCTCAGTGAGCATCAGCTCCCGTCTCCATAATTTGTCTTACACTTTGAAGCGGGAGTGTCCACCCACGAGCCGTCCGTGGCCGTCTGCGTGTGCCGGCAGGTGCGTGAGGAGCCCCCGTGGGGGGTGGAGTGCACGTTCTCAGCCATTTCAGAGGTCGATGTGCTCACTCTCCTGTGTCCTGGCCGTTCCACCCCCCGCTCCTTCCACTGGAGACCCACTCAGACGTGTGTCTGTGTTCTTGTCGGAATGGGACAGCAGTGTCATTCAAAGGCTCGCCAGGTGAACTGGGGGTCTGTCAGACTGTAGAATGCGACGCTGCAACTAAACGAGTTGCAGATAAATGCTTACGGTATGCTTCACATAACAGACACAGACAATACCAAGTTCTCTTTATATGTAGTTATGTCTAGTTACTTCAAGAGGGGAGGACTCTGCTTGGTGGTCCCATAGGTTTACAGGACTGTACTTACATATCTGGGTGGCTGAAGTTGGTTTTCGGTAGGCTGCATGCCCAACATGGGACTTGAACTCATGACCCTGAGATGAAGAGTCTCATGCTCTACCAACTGAGCTGGCCAGGTGTCCCCTGGGTAGCTGAAAATAAGATACGCAGACACGGGGTACCTGGGTGGCTCAGTCAGTTAACCATCCAACTTCAGCTCGGGTCATGATCTCATGGTTCGTGAGTTTGAGCCCCACATTGGGCTCTCTGCTGTCAGAGCGGAGCCCGCTTCACATCCTCTGTCTCCTTCTCTCACTGCCCCTTTCCTGCTCTCGTGCCCGTGCACACGGTGTCTGTCTGTCTCTCTCTCTCTCTCTCTCTCTCTCTCTCTCTCTTTCAGAAATAAGCAGACATTTCTGTCAAAAACGTCAAGGGAATTGGGAAAGACTTCTTAAGATTTCCCTGGGACTTTTGGGGCACCTGTGCTGTCCGTGCCTCTTTTTGGGCCCACACACAGGATTCTGTGCAGCCGCTGTGGGGTCACGTCTTCTCCCAGATCCATGACCATAACCTGGCCTTGACCTTCCTGTCCTCTTCCCAACCCTTAGAAGCTGCTACTTAATACCCAGAAAAAGGAAGGGGAAAAAAGGGTGAAACGGTGCTAAAACATACACCTGAATTGCCAGGGCAGTTGCAGTTGCCATTTTGGTCTAGTCCGTCCTTTGTGGTGGGGACTGTCGTGTGCGTCTGTTGCTCGGCGGCCCTGCCCTCCTCCCACCTGATGCCAGTGGCGGCCCCCGGTTGTGACAACCAGACCCGTCCTCACATCCTGCCGATTGTCCTGCAAGGGGCAGAACAGCCCCCAGTTGAGAACCACCGCTCTCCACAAACTGGCAATAGAGCAGTTGTTCTGAATGACCCACTTGAATTCTTGTTATTTTCAACATTTCCATCGTGCCTACCAGTGACAGGTGACTGTGGTCCCTTCAGAGCAAAACAGCTTTTTTGCCTCTCGGTGGTATCCCCAGAGTCCAGACCCTCCCCCTAATGCTTGTGCGTTCCTCAGCAAGAAAACCCGAGGCCCCTCGGCAGCTGCCCTGGGTAAAGCACCTTGGCCGTGGCTGCACCCAGAGGCCTGGCCAGGGAAGATGGCAGCAGGCACAGTTGCAGGAAGGGGCATTTTCTCAGCCAGTGGCATTTGTAAACATCTGAGGGTTTTTGTTTTTGTTTTGTTTTTATTTTTTTTTAACGTTTTATTTATTTTTGAGACAGAGAGAGATAGAGCATGAGCGGGGGAGGATCAGACAGAGGGAGACACAGAATCTGAAACAGGCTCCAGGCTCTGAGCTGTCATCAGCACAGAGCCCGACGCGGGGCTCGAACTCACGGACCGTGAGATCATGACCTGAACCGAAGTCGGACGCTTAACCGACTGAGCCAC
>NW_026057586.1:77805332-77811124 GCF_023721935.1 Panthera uncia
TCTGAGCTGTCAGCACAGAGCCCGACGCGGGGCTCGAACTCACGGACTGCGAGATCATGACCTGAGCCGAAGTCGGTCGCTTAACCGACTGAGCCACCCAGGTGCCCCCTGAGGGGTTTTTTACACTTGTTTTTTCTAGTTGCAGCTCTAGAAACCTATAAAACCAGGCACCTGGGTGGCTCAGTCGGTGAAGCGCCTGACCCTTGATCTCAGCTCAGATCTTAATCTCAGGGTTGTAAGTTCAAGCCCCGCGTCGGGCTGTGCCCTGAGCATGGAGCCTAGTTATAAAAATATATAAGTAAGTAAATATTAACAAGAAAGAAGAAACCTGTAAAACCTAAAGAAGGAAATAAAGTTCTCTGTAGGGGTCTAGTGTAACAGCAGCTATCCGTGTTCACAGACTACTCAGTCTCCTTTCTGGAAAACCTCGGGCCCCTGCATCCACAGAGCGCCGTCAGCCAGAGCCTGCGCTGCCCTCCTGGGGCCCCAGCGGGCCCTCCAGCCAGTCCTCGCTCCTCCATCCATGAGCCCCTGCCCCCCACCCCCACCCCCTGTCGTGTGTCTCCTACTCTGACGCCCTCAGCTCTGGAGCTGGACTGTCTGGGTTTGAGTCCCAATACGTCCGGGGCCAGGTCTTGCTGTCTGTGCCACGGAGTACTCAGCTGCAGATGGGAGTTGTGACAGGGGCCCCTTGTGCAACAACGCGTGCGCACTGTCAGCTGGGGCCTGGCTGGTCGTCGTAGTGCCTGGCACACTTCCTGGCTGGGAGTGCCCACGTGAAAAAGAGAGATGCGCGGTGTGCCGTGGACAGAGCGGCCCTGCCGTGTAGCCTCCGGGCTCCTTTGGTGCAGTGTGGAGTTCCCCTCCCCCTTGCGTCGCAGGATGTGGGAAACAGGTCACTTGTTTCCCGGCTGCCTGTCCTGTGCAGGATTAATGTGCCGTGATGGCCACGGTGAGCTGCAGTGGACCATTGGACCGCTCTTGCGCCCTCGCTAAGTAAGGTTAGGGTCACCTCACGGTGTTCACCCTTGCATACGGATTGTATGTGTTTTCCTCGGTAGCACTGAGTCTCAGACTGGTGCCCCCGAGTATGTCCTTCTAACGCAGTCTGAAGAAACACAGCCGCTGTTAGCCCAAAATTTCTTTAAATCCCTTCCTGTTTTGTTAAAAAAAAAAAAAAGTTCCGGATTGAATCACACAATTCCTTCCCCTTCCCAACATCAGTTAAAGCCAGCGCTTCCAAATGATGCTCCGGTGGAGGCTGGAGACGCTGGGGATGCAGGGCCTCTGGGTGGAGGGCGCTGAATGTCCTGAATTTGCATTTCAGGATGTTTAACCAAGCTGTTTTAGGGACAGTTGGCTGCACTGTTTGTGTTAGGCCCTGGGCTAGGCTTGCACAGAGACTCAGTTGAATTAATTCGAGTGATAGGCTGTGCAGAGTGTGGCTGTCGATCAGAACTGAGACTGCCCTGGTTCCCAGTCCGAGTGGGAATATCTGCCCGGCCCAGCTCCTCTTGGTGCCGGGCCGTGGGGGGCGTGGCTCGGCTTCTCCTGGATGTGGGGGGCTCAAGACACTGTCCTTTCATTAGGCCCTCGGGGGAGCCATTTTTCAAAGTTTTTTAGGGAGAAGCGATATGAAAGGATTTCAGCCTTTTTTATTTTATTTTTTAATGTATTTATTGGGAGAGGGAGAGAGAGAATCCCACGCAGGCTCCGTGCTGTTAGTGCAGAGCCCAGTGCAGGGCTTGAACTCATAAACCATGAAATCACGAGCTGAGCTGAAATCAAGAGGCACCCAGCCGACAGAGCCACCTAGGTGGCCCTAGGATTTCAGCCTTTTAAATAGCTTGTGCGTGTTGTCTTCTGGTGGTTTTCGTCGTTCTGTTTTGAAGGAGTCTTTCTGTTTCTCTAGTGGCAGAATGGCGAGCAGGGAGAGGAGGTAGTATGGTTTCCTAGGAGACCGCACAAGTAGTGATAACCCACATCCGTACAGGTTGGAGGTGCGAGCCGCTCGTCGACTCCTCCCACGGGTTCCTGACAGCCCAGAGCAGGCTCGCTGCACAAGCACCAGCCGGGATCGGAAGGCACGGGGTCGGGGTGGGGGGGAAGCGAAGTGAGGTCTGTGTGGAAGCTCCGGTCAGTAGAGGAGACGGGTGGCAGGTGCCAGACTTGTAGCCACGTGGTGTGGGGGCTTCACAGGGTGAACCTGTGGCAGACATCGGGCAGGCTGGGATGCCCTGGTCCCTTACGCTTGGCTGTTTGCACGATCAAGTCAGAGGACCGTGACGCATCTGTAGTTTGCCGGTCCCGAAAGGCTGGACGTTTGCCAGGGCAGACTTCTTGCTCAGAGAATAGGAAACACTCTGTTTAGCATGGAGCCGGTGGGGCCCATTCCTCCAGCCCCCCACTGTCCCCACCGCCCCCGCTGTCTTGGTCCTGTTACCTCCTTCAGATCCCATAAACAGGCCTCTCCTTCTCCACCTCAATCCTGCTGTGCGAAAGGGGGCGAGAGATAGGACGCTCTCTGGATAAAAGACGCTACAGAAGTGTCCGTGTTAATAGGAATGTCCATGTGCCTCTTTGCCAACAGAAAACCTGGAATATAACGTGGAGCCTCAAGAAATCTCACACCCTGACGTGGGACGCTATTTCTCAGAGTTTACCGGCACTCACTACATCCCGAACGCGGAGCTAGAAATCCGGTACCCAGAGGACCTGGAGTCTGTGTATGAAACGGTGCAGAATATTTACAGTGCAAAGAAGGAGGACATAGAGTAGCGTCCCGTAGAGGACACCGAGCCTTTGCCGCTGCCGCTGTCTCCAGGAGAACAGGATTCCGGAAGAAGACGTCTCCACGGATCCCTCTGGATTCACACCACCAGGAAAGCACTTAACCAGTAGCGTGGTTGCCTCCCACCGAGTTTAGACAACGTGTGCTCTCCTCCAGCTGCAAAGACAATGTCGCTCTCCGCCTACACTAGTGAATTCATTTGACGGCACTGTGTTCAGTGGCATGGCTTGTGCGCTTGTCCTGTGGTGACAGTTCGTGACACTCTGTCTTCATGAGGCCTCACAGTCGACACTCGTAGAATCATCCTTCCCGCCCACTTCCCGTTACGTCTGTCTACACTCGTCTCCGACCGTTTCGTTTGCCGGACGGATGGGGTTCCATGTTTGCACCGGTTCCCTTCTGGTTTCGCCGTGGAGCGCGCGCGGCCCGGAGCCGGGACCGCTTGTCTTTTCGCCCTGCGTGTAGTTGCTTCTTCAGAGGCGAGGCTGCGAGCGACGGCAGCAGCATCCGAGCAGCGGGGACACGAACACGCAGATTGGTCATCAGAACCGTTCGGCTTTATTTGTTCCAATACGTGAAACAGATTTCAGCCGCTTTATCTCTTCCTTTATTTGAAGCGGGAGCACGGCAGAGCGTTGCCCGCCACGTTCCTCCCAGGTCCGTGCTCCTGTCTGCGAATCCCCAGTTTTCTGTTTCCTTACGTGAAATCTTGTGAGAAAGTGCACCGTAATGGCCTTTATGGATGGATTTTCCCACATTCGTCTACTTCCCCTTCCCTTTGAAATAACTACTTTTTTCTCTCCTTTAATTTTAAAAATTATTCCGGTATCATAAATAGATCTTAAGTCAGTGATGGGTTCTCTTTATAGTAGGAAGTACAATCTGGTGTTAGAATGTTCACTTTTAGAAACCACACGCCGTGGTCTCCAAAGACCTAAAGGAGGTTTCACTTTTGTAATCAGAAAAAAAGAAATAATGAACCTTATGCATTTTTTAAAGAGGAAACAGGAGGGTCCGTGTCCCCCGTCATCCCTTAGAATCACTCTTCGACCCTGCCGGCTGTGGCAGGGTGGACGCAGGTAAAACGTCTTTAACCTGAGGAGTGTCGATCCGTGGGGAAGGAGGCGGGAGCGCCCTGCTTTCTCGAGTCCCCGCTGCCTGAAGGTCCCACTGGCTCCCGCCCCCCACCCTTGGTCCCTGAGCTCGGGGGCACCGAGGCCCTCACAGCCCCGAGCGCCCGCCACTCTCGACCTGCCAGTTCTCACGCGAGCTAGCTAATTCGTAGTTAACCAGTAGACGCTACCTTCGGGAGTTAGGACCTAGTTACATTACTCTCTGAGTTGCAAAGAATCCAGTCGCCCTGGTGAGCGAGGCTTTGGGGGCTGTGATCCGACCCCGCCTCGCCGCCCTTCTGTGCATTTGCATGTGGTTCCCCACACCCTGTTTGATGACTGCCTCATTTCCCCCTTTGGAAGCCCTGGGATGACCGAGGTTTGGGGAGGCCACCCGAGACCACTTAGTAGTCACTGACGGCTGGTGAGCAGTTATTAGAAAGAGGCGAGGGTCTGGCCGACCCCTGCCAGCCCCAGCTCGCTGTCGCCAGTCAGATCCAGAGCCTGATGGTTTCGATCGGCCTGGGAAATGTGACCACTCACAGCACCCAGCCCGCCGAGGCCGGGGGTCTTACACTACTCTCGTTTGAAGGTGAGAACTAGTTAGTCCAGAGGTAATTACTAAGAAACTAACCAGATGCATTACTAAGAAACTGTGGAGCATGCTGAGTTATAATTGTTGGTTTTCTGGTTTGATTTCCTTTTTCCTTAGAGTAACATCAAAGCCAAGAAGGATGGTTTTACCTTTACTGACCCAATGTAAATATGTATCTAGACCGTTTTTAAATGTGTTCCTTCATGAATGCTTCATTTGGCTCCAGGAAGCCTGTGTCACCTGTGTAAGTTGGTATTTGGGCACTTTATATTTTTCTAAAAACGTGTTTTGGATCTCCTGTACTCTAATAAATCATAAGTTTCTTTTTAAAATTTTTTCCAAAAGTTTTCTCCATTTTAAGAAGTCCTGTTATAACAAAGTAGGACTTTCACAATGTTAAAATACTAACTATTTGGATAGAGTGACTTCTTTTCTCTTCAAATGAATGCCAAGATTTTTTTGTACAATGATTAATAAATGGAACTTACCCAGAGAATCCACACAAGTGGCCTGCCCGGTCTCGTTTTGGAACAGAAAGCCCAGCCTTGACAGCAACAGAACGTCTCTGGCTTCTCTTCTGATCCAAACATGCAAAACTTGGCTCTACTGAATTTTTCTTAACGTTGGTGAGTGAACAGGGTACTTTGTTCTGCGGGTTCCTTGCCAAACAGCAATTTTAGAAGCTGGCTAGGAGTATTGAGGGCACCTGGTTACAATGCGAACATTGCAGCTTTTTGCTGCTGTTAGAGTACGTGTACAAAAGGAGAAGGGCAGGTGCCCGGTGCGTGGTTAACGAGGTGATAGCTGCATGACGTTCCACGTGTCCACAACGCCCTGCCGAGCACGCACTGTCCGCGATGCCCCCGCGTGCCGTGCCGTGCCGTGCGGAACGCAGCGGTCAGGGGCCACACGGTCACCGGTTTCCTGCACCGCGGTGGTCCCAGACCTTTAACGTCCTGTTGTGCGTTGTGACTTCATGAGAGGACAGTGTACTGTGCTGTGTCTTCCCTGCTTAGACCCTAGAACTTTCCTCTGCCACACGGACGGACACACACACACAGCATCCCCGAGGTCCAGGGTTTGCAGATGTGCTTTGGGAAACACTGTGTGTGTCCAAAACTAGTCCACCATATCCTCAGGCTAGTGTGGCCAGGCGTCTCTCTCTCTCTCTCTCTCTCTCCCTCTCCCTCTCCCTCTCCCTCTCCCTCTCCCTCTCTCTCCCTCTCTCCCTCTCTCCCTCTCTCCCTCTCTCCCTCTCTCCCTCTCTCTCCCTCTCCCTCTCTCTCCCTCTCTC
>NW_026057586.1:77811224-77812508 GCF_023721935.1 Panthera uncia
CTCCCTCCCCCTCTCTCTCCCTCTCTCTCTCTCTCTCTCTCTCTCTCGTTTGAAAACTTTGGTCTAATCCGATTTTGAAAGGCTGGCTTCACGTTGCCTCCACCTGGACCTCATGGTAGCTTCTCCATCATAAGTGAATTTCCACCGAGAGTTGTTTTTCGCCGAAACCAGCATTCGTACTGTTGCTAAATCAGTTTTGCGTTTTACAATACCTACTTAAGGACTTGTTCTCATTTTAAAATGTCTCTTTCTTAACACATGAAATGGAGTCAAACGCTCACGTTCTAGGCTCTCTTCTACCGCTAGAAGGGAAAATAACTTGTTTTCCTTTCTCCATATTCCAAGTACATAAAACTGGATTACCAGCAGCTTTTTAATTTGACAAGTAACCTGTGGCCATAACAATCCAGATGTAGCTCTTTATGTGTTTCTGTCTGTGTTCTGGAGGAAAGGAGTGAATGTTCACCCAGACGAAATGCAGAATCTGGCCCTGTGACCGTTTATTTCTGGAGACGTCGATGGTTGTGGTGCATGTGTTATTTTGTATCGCAAGCTTACTTTGAGCCAGCACTGGCCTCACCTATATTCTTCACGGCAACCCTCTAAGGCAGGGCCGGGCGGTGGATTATTGTTGCGGGCCACGTAAGGTCACGTGTTCTTTGTTTTCAAAAACGTAGACGACCTTCTCAGCTCGAGGGCTGTAAAGAAAACGGGCTCTGGGCTGGTCTGGCCCGTGGGCCACCGTCTGCCGAGCTCAGCCAAGGTGCGGGCCCCGCCAGCGTCCCACCGAGCAGACCAGACGGGGAGCCGGAGCGCACTGCGCGCAGGTGGGACAGCGGGCGGGGGACCCGGGGACCCGACCTCCGAGCGCCAACTCTTGACTACCACACTACCGCCAACTTTAGCAACTACCTCGCACTGGTTTTATCCTTTGCAGCCACTTTAACTTCTAAACGTTTCAGTTCTGAACACTTAGAGTCTTGAGAGGAAAGGACATTCCTTCGGTGAATAAAATTCTGTGCAATTATAGAATAAATGTATTATGGCCATTTAGCGATGATTGTATTAGGTAATGCTAGTTCTGTAATAAATAGACCCAAAAATATACCATGGCTCGAACACAATAGACCTTTCTTGCTCACCTAACACCGGGCAGGGGGATGGGGTGGGCAGGGGGCTCCGCTGTCTGCTTCGGTGTGCGGCTTCTGAGAGTACCGGGGGGCTGTCATCCACCTGCCCCAAAGGGCAGTGAGCACAGAGGGACACATCCGGGGGGGGGGGGGG
>NW_026057586.1:77812608-77834698 GCF_023721935.1 Panthera uncia
GGGGGGGGGGGGGGGGGGGCTGGGAATGAAGACCTGGACACCGATGTGGCCTCCCCACTCTGGGTGTGCTCCCCACGGCAGGACGTGCCTCCTCCCCGGGGAGACAGCCTCTGTGAGGTCAGACTTTCGGGTGGCAGATACCGCTCGGTCCGGAAACTATTGCTTTGCTCTGGCTGCAGCAGCACAGCCACCGGGGGTGGGAGTTTAACTCCTCCGTCTACAGCAGATGGCCACGGGGGGGGGGGGAAAGAGGAGGCCTCAGGACAAGCCACGTGTGTCACTTCTGCCTCAGGAGCCACACAGGTCGCGGACCCACCCGCAGCCTAACTCCGAAGGGAATGGCCTCCCGTGCACCCGTGGAAAGGGAAAGGCTTGGGGGCCCCGCCTCACCTGTGCCGCTCACCCCAAACCTCTCCTACCCACTTCCTGTGTCCTGCCAGAGTCAGTACACCGTGGCTCCTTGGGGACCAGCCCCCTGAACTAGAAGTTTTGACACGCCCCTCCCCCCGTCCCCGTTCAGTGGGGATGCAGGGGCCAGACAGCTGCAGTATAAACTGCCACCTGGAAGAAGAGTGAGACGCACAGAAGCCACCGTGCTGCCAGTGACGAGATACTCTGCTGGGCAGGTGGGCAGGTACCATGAAGCCGCCGTGCCCCCCACAGTGGGGGGAGGGGGTGGGGAGAGGGGTTGCTGCCGCCCCTCCTGCCCTCTGAGCCCAGTCCTCCCTGGTCACACCACTAGTGGGGGGAGGGGGCGCATCTTCCCTGGGAGCTGGGCAACTTGCCCGAGTGCTTCCCGCCTGGTGCAGGTCTGGGGTCAGCCCCGAACGTCTTTCATTTTCCCGGCTCGTGATTCCTCTGGGAACGATTCCCTCGAACCCTTAGCAGACTACTCCCCTATCTGTGCCCGTGATCATAGTTCTTTGCCAGAACTTGCCAGCCTGTTCCGTTTTCTTGCCCGTGCCTATCTCTGCCCCCACCCCCTGGCTTAACGGCGGCCACTTGAGTCTGATATTAGCCACACTGGGTCAAGGTGTTTAACGAGCCTGCATGGCTCAAAGTGACCCTCCTCCTCCTCTCGTGCTGGGGGTCGCACAGAAGCAGTTCCCTTTTGGAACCTAGGAAGCCCGGGATTTCTGACCCCTGGTTCTCGCATTTTCCGCTGAGCATCTTCCTCGTGATGACCTTGCTGTAAGCGGCAAAGGGCAGTGGGCACACGCTATATTCTCTCTTCGGCTGCTTCCCCTAGACCAGATGCAGCACCCCAGTGGCTCCAAACGCTGCAAACGGTAAGCAAAGCCCCAAAAGCGGCCCTCGTGCCTCCCAGCCTCCTGCAAGGTGTTCCTTGCCACCTCACTGCCAGGCTGCCACCGTCCGATTTAGGGTTTTTTTCACAGCGGATTCCCCTTTCAAGCGTTTTAGTTTCGGGGGTGACGGGGGTGCAGGGGAGGGTGGGGGTTTTTTTAAGTTTAAAGTTAGGCTAATGTTCCCATAGGAAATTCTTCCCCATTGGGCTGTGCAAAAAAAAAAAAAAAAAAAAAAGGATAATGATGGCAAGTTCTCTGGGGTTTGGAAAGACCTAAAGGCAAATCGTTCAGTGAACTTAGGAAAGGAAGTTGACAGAAAAAAAGGAAAGAAATTTGGGAGAGAACCAGCCGGGCAGCATGCATTCCAGAATCCTCGAGGGGCCAGAATTCCTAACTGCTTCCCTTAGAATGACACAGATCTTAATGGAAACTTTCATAGCCCAGCCGCAGAAGTTGGAGCACTCTGAATGAAAGCTCGTTGTTTTGTGTGTGTGATTTCCTTGTCTCCAAAACCTGGTCCTCCCCCCAGGTTTTGGAATTCTCTAATACCACACCACTTAACTATGTGGTGATGTCCTCCCTCAGTCATGGCCCCAGGACAGAACATTGACTTCCCTCCTTCCTGCTAGGTTCTTTGGCTGGTCTCATTAAATTGACACAAGACAGATGAACAGGAGAAAAAATAGTAGTAAATGTAATTTCTTGCAGGAGCCCCTAGAAATAAGACACTCAGAGGAGTGCCCACGGCACGCAGCATTTGTGCCTTCTAGACAACCAGCACATCTGTGAAGAATTGAGGCCAAGGGGTTTGGGCGTGGGGCCGCAAATTAGTGGAGAAGCAGCCAGGGTGGTTTCCACAGCCTTCTCGGCCCCGAGTTCCCGCCGGTGATAAGGACGCCTCTCTTTCTCCTGGCACGGGGCGGGAGTACCGTGCGCGAGGGAGAAGGATTTCCTGCTCTCAAGGGGACAAAGGAGGGTCAAAGTGCCCACCTTGCCCTGGCTGCACTTCAGTTCAAAATAATCAATAAGCCACAGTGACGTTTTGGGGGGCGGCCTGCCCTGAACCCCACCTGCTGTTCCCATGCAGAGGACTTGGCCCACAGGCTCTCCTACATCCCTCCCCGTACCCCCTTCCCCGGCTCTGCTCAGCCTTTTTTCCAGTATTGCCTCCCCACCCATCCCACGAACCTCAGACAAGTTTTCCTCGTCACCTCCCCCATGAAATTGTTTTGCTGTCTCTTTTTTTAGGTGCATTTAGGTGAAATGCACATGACATAAAGTGAACCATTTTATTTTTTTCTAATGTTTATTTTTGAGAAAGAGAGAGAGTCCGAATGGGGGAGGGGCAGAGAGAGAGGGAGACGCAGAATCCGAAGCAGGCTCCAGGCTCTGAGCTGTCAGCAGAGAGCCCGACGTGGGGCTCGAACTCACAAACAGATCACGACCTGAGCTGAAATGGGATGCATAACCAACTGAGCCACGCGGGCGCCCCTGAAGTGAATCATTTAAAAATGCACAGCTCAGTGGCAGTTAGTACCTTCACAAAGTTGTGCGACCGCCACCTCTGTGTAGATGAAAACACTCTCGCCACCTCAAAGTAAAACCCTGTACCCCATTAAGCGACCACTCCCCATTCCTCCCTCCCCCCAGCGCCCCATCTACTTCCTGCTCTATGGATTTGCCTGTTCCAAACAGTTCATGAGGATGGGATCAGGCAGTACGTGATCTTTGGCGACTGGCTTCTTTCATTTAGCAGCGTTTTCACAGGCTGTCCACTCCGTAGCATGAATCAGTGTTCCAGTCCTAAGGCCGAGTGATATTCCGTTGTGTGGACGCGCCACATTTTGTTTATCCATTCAGCTATTAATGGACCTTTGGGTTGTTTCCACTTTTGGACTCTTGGGAAGAGACCTGCCATGAGCCCTGAATGCGATGTTTAGTCTGCTTATGCACCATATGGACACCTGTGCTTTAAAATTTTTTAACTTTTATTTATTTTTGAGACAGAGAGAGACAGAGCATGAACGGGGGAGGGGCAGAGAGAGAGGGAGACACAGAATCGGAAGCAGGCTCCAGGCTCTGAGCCATCAGCCCAGAGCCCGACGCGGGGCTCGAACTCCCAGATCGTGAGATCGTGACCTGAGCTGAAGTCGGACGCTTAACCGACTGAGCCACCCAGGCGCCCCTGGACACCTGTGCTTTATACGTCCGGAGAGTAACGGCTTTTCATCCTCCCCAACAACCATTTGCCCTTCGGGGACAGTGTCGCCCCACTGTCGTCCCTCTCTGGGAGGTGGCACTGGAAAGAGCCTCTGTCTCCGTCTTCTAGCTGGTCCACCCCTGGTGTCTTGAGTGTCTTCATGGAACCCACCTTTGTGCCAGGAGCTCTGCCCGGAAAAGTGCCGTTTCTGTCACCTGCAACTGCTAACCCGTATATTCTAAAGAACTTTTGGGATCCCTGTTACCCGGTCTTTGCCCTGACTTGCCTCTTCTAAAAATGGGATGAAAACGGGGCGCGTGGCTGGCTCAGTCACTGGTACATCAGACTCTGGATCCCAGGGCTGTGAGTTCAAGCCCTACCTTGGGCGCGGAGCCTACTTAAAAAAAAAAAATGAGATGAAAGAAAGTGCAGTGGTAAGACTTTCTGGGTAATGGCTACCTTTGTATGAAACTACTCCCAGGAGATTAGGAAATTTGAAAGCTAAAGGCCTCTGCTAGACCATTGTTCCTGACATTTTACAAAGAGAAATAATGAGGCCCGTGGAGGGTATAGGTGCCTTCGTCTGGCGGGTGGCTCAGATCAGGTACTCAAGCCTGAGCCTTTGGACTTGACTGCGGAGGAGTTTCTATTGCCCCCAAATTGCTTCCTCTGAGGGTTTTCTTGTCCTGCAGGGACACTTGCTAATAACATCATCCCTTACTATTTGGCGTTCAAAACCTTGTTAAATTTCTCCCTTGCTAAACTGCTGTGGCAACCTCCCCGCCAGCTTCCGCAGTCTCTTATTTCCCTCACACTCACTGTGACAGAGGATGAGAAAGCATTATTTATCCCTTATTGTCTGGGAAATTTGTCCTCTTGAAGTTTGGGGAAATCTTATTCAAAACCTGCAAAGACTTTTTTAAATTTTTTAAATGTTCACTTATTTCTGAAAGAGAGAGAGATAGAAAGACAGAGCGTGAGCAGGGGAGGGGCAGAGAGAGAGAGAGGGAGACACAGAATCCAAAGCAGGCTCCAGGCTCTGGGCTGTCAGAGCCTGACGTGGGGCTCGAACCCACAGACCGCGAGATCATGACCCGAGCCAAAGTCGGACGCCTAACTGACTGAGCCACCCAGGCGCCCCAAAACCTGCGAAGACTTTTTATAGGCAGTTGCTTTTTTCCCCTCTGGCTTTATGGAAGTGTAACTGATCTCTGGAACTTAACTCATCTTGTGTAACCGTAACCTAAAATATGATTTCTCCTCAAGCAGGGGTCGCCGACTTCTCCTGGAAAGGGCCAGAGAGTAAGTATTTTTGGCTGAAATTTCAGGCCACACGATTACTCAGGCCTGCCCTTGTAGCAGGAAAACAGCCATAGGCAATAGGTCAATGAGTGAGTGTGGCTTTGTGCCAATAAAACTTTATTGACAAAAACAGGCATGGGCTGGGGAAGGCCCACAGGCTGTAGGTTACTGACCCTACTGTACAATCTGCTTCACTATTTTCTTTAAAAAGAAGTCTAGCAGAAGCAACATCAAAAAGTTGAAAGAGGGTCAGGGCACCTGGCTGGCTTAGTCAGAAGCATGCAACTCTTGATATTGGGGTGGTGAGTTCGAGCCCCATGTTGGGTATAGACATTACTAAAAAATAAATAAACTTTTTTAAAAAGTTGAAAAGGGTAATAGAAACCCACATACCCTGCACCAAGGTTCAACATTTACTATATATTCTTTATTTCCCTTCTCTCTATACGTTTTCCCCCCTGACCCATGTGAAAGTGTCTCAGACAACCTGAGACTTCTCCCTAAATTCTTTGGTGTCTCTCTCCTAAGAACGAGGATGCTTTGCTCCCCAACCACAGTGCCGTGCATACGTAAGAAAGTTGCATCCTCAGTATAATGAGACTGGGTGTTGAGGACCAACCAGTGTTCCCACAGAATCTTACACCACTTGTGATTTCTCTGGAGCACCCTGGGGAGCACCTGGCCCCGTGGGTAGAAGTTGTTCAAGAGAAGCTGTTGAAAATCACTCACCAGGAAGTCTGTTTGCCCGAGGTGAGCCTGTGGCATCCTGACAACAAGAGACCTGTGGTTTCAGGTAAGCTTCGGCTCTGAGATGTTCCTTGACGAGGGGCATAAAATTCAGCAGAAACAGGGTTGGTTTTTTTTTTAAAGCGTTTGCTAATTTAGCAGAGATATGTGGTCCCCCCCCCCCTTCTGCCCACAAAGGGATGGGTTGCTTACATTTTCCAGTCAAGGCTTAGCGGGAGCCCCCACATTTAGCACTGTCTGCCCAGAAGCTCTGCAGAACTCAAGGTAGCAGAGTTCTCTCATAAAGGCCCATACGCGACCTTGCGACTTTCTTCCTTAATTAGGTACCCTGAAGACCCTAATTCCATTGACTGCATTGGCTCTAAGAACAATGATTTGGGCCCAGGTATAAGAAAATAACCCATCTAGGGGCACCTGGGTGGCTCAGTCAGTTAAGCGTCCAGCTTCCGCTCAGGTCATGATCGCACAGTTTGTGAGTTTGAGCCCCGCGTCGGGCTCTGTGCTGACAGCTCGGAGCCTGGAGCCTGCTTCGAATTCTGTGTCTCCCTCTCTCTCTGCCCCTTCCCTGCTCACTCTCTCTTTCTCTCTCTCTCTCTCTCAAAAACAAATAGTTTTATTTTAAGTTAGGGCATTGGGAGGGTGGCGCCTGGATGGCTTAGTTAAGCATCGGACTCTTGATTTCAGCTCAGGTCATGATCTCAAGGTTTGTGGGTTCGAACCCCATGTTGGGCTCTGTGCTGACAGCTCAGAGCCTGGAGCCTGCTTCGGATTCTGTTTGTCCCTGTCTCTGCCCCTTCCTTGCTCACGCTCTCTCTCTCTCTCTCTCTCTCTCTCTCTCTCTCAAAAATCCATAAACGTTAAAAAAAAATTTTTTTTAAGAAAATAACCCATCCAAACTCAACCTAAGAAGACCCTAATTCCATTGACTGCATTGGCTCTAAGAATAATGATTTGGGCTGAGGTATAAGAAAATAATCCATCCAAGGTTGGTCTGGGGGCTGTGCTTTATTTCTGGGTCTGGTTCTCAGCAATTCAATTTGCAGACACAGAGAACCTAATGGCCTCTCTTCTTCTGAGCCTGCCCATCATGTGAACGAGCCAGTGATGTGCTGATGCATCGAAACGTTCGCATTCTTGCCTCTTACCCCTCCTGGGCCTTAAGCATCTACCCTTCTTGGCCCAGGCTGGATGCTTGGCCGTGGGTAGGGCTCCACCAACAGCCGTTTCCAGTTACATCTTCTACGAGCCCCTGTCTTCAAATGCTTACTTAACCCAACGCCCTCCACTTCTCCCCTCCCAGGCTGGGTGGGAGGGGGTTGTTTTTCTGAGCCCTGGATGACAGAGATGTTCTTCCACAAATGCAGACTTGAAAGCATTCATCTGGAGAGGTCCAGCCCGGAGTCTTGTCAGGACTGGAGATACCACGGGCTGGGGCTCATCCAAGTCCCTTGGTCAAAGCGGATACTGTTCCCGAAACCTCCAGTTTTGCACGCTTGCAACCGGCTTCTCCGTTAGTGCTTGGCGTGGGCGGCTGGGCACAGGGCCGCCGTTCTCCTCCATTTCCGCCAGTCTGTTCATCTGCCTTTAGGGCCTGGACCTCATGATGTGGAAGACACAGTCAGCAGAGGTTTAGAACCAAATGGGACTCTCCTCTCACACCCGGAATAACCTGGTTCAGTGTGGGGGTGATTTAGACTCACAGTGGCCCGAGTTGTGTGCTGCCTTGGCTGTTTAGACCACACGTGGCTCTGAGAAGCAGGGGCTCATTCACCCCAGTCTGGCTGGCATGTTTCATGCCATTGGGCCGTGAAGCCAACTTCCCTTCTGCTGGGGCAGCAGGGGCGGGGCGAGACCTCAGTGGGATGTAAAACCGTGAGCTCCCAATGTCAGCATTCACACTTATTCCCATCTGTATCCACAGCGGCTGACACTGTGGCAGGCAAATGCTTCTAGAACATTAACTGAAGTCCCTTTACCTTCCCACAACAGATACTCTGCCCCAAAAGCACAAACATCCCATACTGTCCAAGCTCACACTCCTGGGAGCCTTGATTCTGTGCCAGAATAGAGTAGAACAAGGCAACCTCTTGTATAAAAGTACCTACAGGTATCTGTGAAATTGTGACAAAATGTCAGAGAGTGTAGTTCGGGTGAGTTAGTTGAAGTCCCAGGGGTAGACTCAGGGCATGCCTTATGACCTGTGCCAAAGCATGACTTACTCTTGTGCACATCATCATTTTGCCTTTCCAGGCGGGGATTAGAAGCTGCCATCCAAAGGCGTTCGGAGGACCACCTGTTGATCTCTTGGTTTCTCAGGATGGTAACTCCTGCTCTATGTCTATGGGTGTGTTATTTATCGTCGGCTAAGATTCCCTCTACGTGTGTCAGGCCTTCCACCTTCCTTTGCTTGTAGTTTTCCACTGAAACTGTCGGGGCATTGTTTACCATCCAGCCTGGTTTCAGCCTCCTCTGGGGGCTGGGGGTGGACGTACCCCTGCACAACAGAAGGGCTGATTCCGGGTCTCAGGGGCTCAGGTTGTGACATGTGGAGCCGCCATCCCCAGGTAAGCCACAGAGCAGGGAGGCAGAGGTCTCCCAGCAGTGTTGTGCATGTGGTCATAGAGACAAACAGATGGTTCCGTGGTGAGGGCAGGCCAGGAGATCTGGGGCACCGGCTTTGTAGTTTCCTCTGGCCGTGATGGACTCTGCCACGTCACTGTCCAGGCAAGGTACATTCGGCATGAGTCACCCCCATCAGGCAGCGGCCCAAAACCATCAGCAGCACTAACCTTACCATCTCATTGGGCTCCTGGCACCCCGCGACCTGGCAAGGGAAGACTGTGCTGAGCAGGGAGCACCCAGAGAGCCAGAAAGGAGCGAGCCACCACGCAAGATGGCCCCGGTGTCCTGCCAGCTGGTCTCACACCCCAGGCTACGCCGTCCCCTCCCGGGAACCCGTGTTCCCATTTGGGAAGGAGAGAGAGGGAGACTGGGAATTTTCCATTTTCCCTCCCTGGGTGACTCAGAAGAAAACCAGATCTGTTCCCAGCTTGTTTTTAACTCCTTCTGTCATTTCTCTGGCGGAGCCTCACAGATCGAAGGCCGGGAGGACTTCGTCGGGCCCCACTCCACCCTCTGACTGTAACTTCTCCCCGCGATCTGCTTCCGGATGCCTCTGCGGGGCCACCCGCTTGCCTGGGTGTGCCATCTCTCTGTCCTCATTTCATTAAAAAAATTCTTCTTAATATTCTTATTTATTTTTGAAGGAGAGAGACAGAGTGCGAGCAGAGGAGGGGCAGAGAGAGAGGGAGACGCAGAATCCGAAGCAGGCTCCAGGCTCCCAGCTGTCAGCACAGAGCCTGACAAGTGGCTCGAACCCGGGAACAGTGAGATCATGACCTGAGTCGAAGTCGGACGCTTCACCGACTGCGCCACCTGGGGGCCCTGTATCCTCATTTCATTTTAGATGAAGACACTGCCACCCCTTGTGCCCCAGTGACACATGGGGTCCAGGAGGCCCTACTGCGAGGCTTTGGCCGCTCATTGCTGCGTCTGTTTGCGTGGATTTGGAACACACCTGGGCTGTCAGCACAGAACCCGACGCGGGGCTCGAACCCGCGAACCGTGAGATCATGACCTGAGCCAAAGTCGGACGCTCAACCCACGGAGCCACCCTGAAAAAATCCTTTGAGAAGGAAAAAGGAAGAAGCCATCCATTCCATGAGTTGCCCCCACACCTTTCCAGACACATAGACTCGAGTGATGGGTCATGTCTATTGTTTTCTCCTTTTGCGCGTGTCATCTTCCCAGAGGGCAGGCGGTCCTCCAAATTGTCAATAATGACGGGTAGCACGGCAAGGCCCAGACTGACAAATGTCTTCTGTAAAGGAAGGGCCGGATAGTAAATAATACAGACTTTGCAGGCGTGGTGGTCTCTGTTGCAACTGCTCAGCTCTGCTGTGGTACGAGGGAAACAGCCAGAGACCTAAACAAACAGGCATGGCCGTGTTCCAATAAAACTTTCTTTGCAAAACCGGGGGTCAGCCATGCTTTGTCGACACCTGCAATAATGCATGCTTAGTCAGCGGGACCGCCTCTAGTCCCTTCTGTCCCCAGATTATCTTCATGTGCTTAGCACCATGCCAAGGGGGTACGAGGCACTCAGGAGATAGTTGGCGGTTGGTGAAAAGTACATCACATGAAGCCAGGGATCTAGCAGGACCCCAGGGACAGCTTACTCCATCTTGGTTGCCTGTTCCATAGCTAGTTCTCCTTCATTCTTACAAAAAGAACCCAAACTTTGTTCTGGCAGCAAGGTACCTAGCTCCCCCAGTTAGATATGAACTAACTACAAGTGGTTAAAGCCAAGTTTGCCAGCGATTGGTCTGGGAGAGGGTGTGGGACTCAGCCTGACACACAATGCATCTGCACAGAGATATTGGTAAGATTTCGCTCCCTGATGAGAGGAGAAGCCTTTCCTTTCTGCCTCTCCTCCCATCCTGATCCGAATACCTATATTTTGAGAGGATGTGATGTCTGGAGCTGCTGCAGCCACATTACAGCCATGAGGGGAGAGCCCAAAGGATTGCAGAAATGCCAGCCCGGGGCCCCAACTTTGCTCAGCGTCTGTACCAACCCTGGAAATGCTCATCTCCAGCTTCTTAATAAGAGAGATAATATCTGCCTGTGATGTTTACACCAAGCAAGTATTCTTTACTTAGAGCCTTAACAGGTCCTAAATAACCGAAATAACGTATCATTCTTATTATATAAATAAATGCTCATTGGTACAAAGAGAAGGCAGCTTAATATGTTTCCTCCTACTGTGGCTACACAATCTTGAATGTCTCCCTGTTCACTTTCCAACCAAATGTGCAGAATCCCTGAGGAGAAGTTCCCTGTAGATACCAGGGAGACAGGGGCCTGAGGAGCCCCAGCTGGGGAGAGCCATCTGTCTCCTCATGTCAGTCTTAGAGAAGCCCAACTCACGTAATCCCTCTGCGTTTCGATCCAAGAACTAGCTGAACAAAGTATGGCGCGAGCCATGGGGGAGGTGGCAGAACATTCTCCCATAAGAACAGCCAGGGAAGAAAACTCCAGGGCTCTCTTCTGAGGGAACTGGAACAGGCGTGGGAATGTCCACCTCCCCATCGGGACGGCGGCCGCACCCCAAGAGCAGGAGTCCCTAATCTGACAGCCCACATTTGAAAAGTCACCAGGCGACCTTCAAAGGGACTCTTTCCTCGGACGATGAGCTGGTGGTTACGTCTCTCGGGGTTCTCCGCGGCAGGCACTCGGCCAGGTGGCCACTCACGCCCCGTGTCCCTGGCTCCTCAGTCGCCCCTGTGTGCGGCTGGTCTGCTCAGCACCCCGTCCTGCCCTGGGGCTGGTGCTTCCCACCAGGCCAGCATCTCTGCTCTGACTTTGCGTTCGCTAGGCATTCCGCGGACAGGAAGGAATCCCACGTCCCCGCAAGCCGAGGCTGGGGGAACAGCGCAGATAAGGTGGCCTCACTGTCTTCGGTCACTAGGCACCGTCACCTCCCTCACCTTCCTGGAGAAAGACCCTGAGACCAGGGGCTTTGGGCGTGGCCACTTGTGGGCAGTACATAAGTATTGCCCTCATAGCCAGCCCTTGATCGTTCATAGTAAATGGGGGGCGCCTGGCTGGCTTAGTCCGTAGAGCACGCGACTTGATCTCACGATCATGAGTTCAAGCCCCGTGATGGGCTTCGAGCTTACTTCAAAACAAAACAAAACAAAAAACAAAACCACCACCTGGCCTCTCTGGGTACGTTGTGTGGACCTAACACCCTGGGTTTCAAAGTGTGGTCCCTGGACCAGCTACATCAGCATCACCTGGGAACTTGTTAGAAATACAGGCTCTGGGGTGCCTGGCTGGCTCATTCAGAAGAGTGTGCAACTCTTGATCTCAGGGTTGTGAGTTTGAGCCCCACGCTGGGTGTAGAGATTGCTTAAAAATAAAATCTTGGAAAAAAAAGAGAAGAGAAGAGAAAAAAGAAACGAAACACAGGCTCTTGGGCACCAGACCCACTGGATCAGGAACTCTGGGGCTGGAGCCCAAGATCTGTTTGCGAACAAGCCGCCCCCCAAGGGCTTGTGATGCACACTCAAGTTTGGGAACTGCTGAACAGTGAGCTCTTACGCACAAATGGTTTGAAGGCTGGGAACACTCTTTGTCAACTTGCTGTCTTGAAAGCCTTTTGTGAAAGGGGATTCGGGACCTCTGTGTTGTTTTTTTCCAATTAATATTCTATTTCTTACAAACACAAATTCAAAACACAGTTCTTCCCTAAGATTTTGTGTTGAATTTATGAATCCATTTTGTTTATAAAATTGACTGCATTTTACAATCACTTCTTTTAAAAAAAATTAATTCCCCTTAAATACTTTAAGTGCACTCATGAATTTAATATATTTGATTTCTTAAGCACTTTTCAAAACCTTCCAAGTACTTCATGAATTAAAAAAATTTTTTTTTTTTTAAATTTTAGAGAGAGAAATAGAGCACAAGTCGGGGAGAGGGGCAGAGGGAGAGAGAGAGAATCCCAAGCAGGGCTCAATCCCACGACCCCGAGATCATGACCTGAGCTGGAACCAAGAGTCAGATGCTCAACTGACTTAGCCACCCAGATGGCCCTCATGAATTCTTATACATCCATTAAGTTGAACTTTTGAATGTGGCAAATCTCCGTTCTCTTCAACAGTAACATCCTCTCTGCAAACTTACAACTTTCAAATTAAGAATCTGCCTCGATACAATGTGAATGTGCTTCACGCCGCCGAAACGTGCGCTTAAAAGTGGTTAAGAAGGTCAGTTTTGTGTTCATGTGTATTTCGCCACATTTAGGAAAGAAGATCTGGCCATACTGACGACTCCGTACATTTAAAATGGGAACCACAAAGCCTTCCTGTTTGAGGATGCCAAATTCTCTTCCATGTGTTAAGCACTGAAAATACAAAATATACGTAGGTTGCTTTCCATTATAAGATAGGATGAAAATAAAGACCAAGAACTATGGCTTTGCTTTAGTTTTTCATCTCCGTACTAAATAGTACAACCCGTCTGGGGAGTAAAGTCCTAAGAAAAGCGCCGTGCAATCCCAAGCAAGCTGATGCTCCCGGGAAGTACAGAAGTCTGCAAACTGCTCTTTGGCCAGGAGGAAGGAATTGATTTTTCCAGGGACCTCAGCTGAATCTTAATTGTAGTCACTATGCCAATGGAAGATTCCGGGTCCCCTTCACTCTCCATGTGGGGCTGTGGTCTCAAAGCCTAGATTCCCTGGGTCCGATGGCAGACACCCTAATTGACCCCCCCCTTGAATCTCCAGCCCCCGTTTTTTCTTCAGAGCTGCCGAACTGTGCCGTCTGCACGGCTTTCCTCCTGCACTGAATTCTTCGCACCTGCCAGGGTCACGACTCCTGCTGAGAACTTTCATCGCACCCTGCTGATGCTGCACCCTGGGGCCCTGATGATTGCGCACCCCAGGCTCCTCCTGGCTCTTACTCCTGTAGATTTCCAGAGAAGGAAGTGCGTGGTGGGAGTCAGGGACAGCAGAGAAGGATTTTCCAGAAAGGAGAACTGACAACCGGTCTTTGGAGAACGAGCCTCCAAGAGAAGGAAAGCTCGAGAGGTGAGGGGAACTCATTCGAGTCTGATAAGTGAAACAGCAGCTGGCCACACGGTTTCGTGGCCCACACCTCGTGAGCAGCCTTCGTCCCTGCTGAGCCCCCCTCTTCCATCGTCTGGTGGTAGCACGGGACTGGTAAGGCTCGAATGCGCAGAGCAAGGGCTCAGTGAGCCGGCCAGCCTGGAGGGGGCTGGGGAAGGGGCTGCTCCCCTCCCCTTGGGTCCTGTCACTCTGCTCTATGCCCGACTCCCTCCTGCCGCCAGCAAGAGGCACTGGCCTTTGCCGTGAATTCTACCCCGTGTGGTGCTCCATCACAAACATGGAAAAATGTGGGAAAGCCTAGATAAAGTCTCCAGATGGTGTTTCACCACGCAAAGTGAGCTAGTACGTAACGCCCCAGGGAGGGAGGGGGGTGGTGAGGGGAGGCAGCTGGAGAAGCAGCCTTGCTCCGATCCTCCTGGGCACCTGCTCCCTGGCGAGGACATCGGCAGAACCTTCGTGTGCATCGAGGGAGGTATTTACGCACACAATCGACCGATGCGAGTCGCCCGGGATCGGTGCCCAGGGCTCTAGGGACGTGCGGAGGAAGACGGGAACGTTCCAACCTTGGCGCATCTTGGAGGTCAGTTGGTCTTGCGGGAGGGTGGGGGTGGGGGTGTCTGCTCTATCCAGGACGCCGAAGAGGGCATCCCCCCTTTCAAAGTCCTCATGCTCCTCTGCAGAGTGGATGCTATTATTATAAACCCATTCTATAGATGGAGAAACTGAGGCTCAGCGAGGGGCACTGAGTTGCCCAAGGTCTCAAGGGAAAAGAAACAGATGGAGGAGAGGGATGGTTCCCTCAGGTTCGGAGAGATGGGGGAGTCCCCCCACCCCACCCCACCCCCACACACTAGACTTGGTTCTGATTCCTCCTCATGCCCTAGGGGGCAACAGCACTTCATAATTGTGTGCTTCTGGCGGCAGAGACCCAGGTTCAAATTCGACTTCTGATGCTAATTGAGCAAGTGTGGGCAATTCGTTTAACCTGCAGGCCGGGGTCTCTGTTTCCTGTGGGTGAACAGAGAGAACAGTCCCTCCTCCGAAAGCACTTTCTCGTTCACCCCAGGAGCAACACGGGCCCTCAGAGAGCTCCCCTGTGCCACCCCAAGCACGCTGTGTATGTGTGTGCCGTGTTTTGATTCCTGTCGCCTGCACAACAGCCCGTGTCCTGGTTTCACAGATGCAGACACCGAGGCAAAGAGCAGCAAAGTGGCTTCTCGAGATCACCTGACCCGTGAGGGGCGGGGTTCAGATTTGAACCCGGGTCCTCCTGCCCGACCAGAACTGCCTCCGACATCCCTCAACGCTCACTTAGCGCCCAGCACCGTACACGACCCACTCCCTGGGTAGCTGCTGGTACTGATGAGGTCTAGTTCCAGGAGGGCTGCATGGAAGTGGAAGCCAGCCTTCCGGATAGAGGAACAGTATTTACAAGGTTCGCCGGGGAGGGAGCAGGTGCCCCAGCTTCCAGATTCTCTGAACATCCTGCATAGAAGAGGCAAGTGCTTAAGCCGATGGCACACTACAAGTTTCTAAGTTATTTATAAAGAGCCTGAAGTCTAGAAACTTCTAACAGGCGGAGGTGTGTTCTCCAGACTAAGAATAGCTGACGGGAGAGGCTTTCTGGTGACATCAGAGCACAGCAGCAGCTTGGGGGCGGGGCCGTGGTTTCCTCCAGCTTTGCAACATCTGCCCAGGAGGGCTCCACCGTCCCTCCAGAGAGGGCCTGACGAAGGGACAGGAAGGGGTCTGGTGATCCCGGGACAAGCGGGGTTTCCATCGGTCTGCGAGTTCCTTTTCTTTTTTTTAAATTTTTAATGTTTATTTATTAGAGAGACAGAGGGAATGAGTGGGGGAGGGGCAGAGAGAGAGAGAGAGAGGGAGACACAGAATCCGAAGCAGGCTCTGGGCTCCGAGCTGTCAGCTCAGAGCCCGACGCAGGACTTGAACCCACAAACCGTGAGATCATGACCTGAGCCGAAGTCAGACACTTAACCCACTGAGCCACCCAGGCGCCCCAGTCTGCGGGTTCCTAATGTGTCACTTCTCCCCTTCCTCACCGTCCTGCTGTTTGACCACCCTGCTGTTGGAGCAGAAGTCAGCAGGGGAGGGCACAGGCCAGGTCCTGGGATTTGGAACATAGGTGCCATCATCCTGCTCACCCCTGCCTCTCCATCCCTCAGTGGGGGGGCTTCTAACGGGAGCAGACCCCGGTCCCCCACCCCTGCCCACCACACCAGACACTTCTCAATGCACACTGAGTTTGGAACTTGCTCAGAGCGCCAGCAGGGTGACCCCTGACTTTTTCTGAAGTCAAAATAAATTCTGGGGCTAGAGTACAGAGATGAAGTCCTCCCAAGGCTAAATTGTGGTGCCCCCCCCCCCCCCGCCAGGAGCTGTGAGCTCCTAGTGGAGGTTTTGGAGGAGTTGGGAGGGCTAGGGGGAGAGAAAGGAGAAGGGAACAGTTTAAACAAAACTCAAAACACTGTTTCAAATGATGTCTTGCTGTTTTCAGGCTCTGCCCGTTTGAGTTGATTCGTTATCCGCAAAGCTCTGCGCACCATACTTGATGGCCCCTGGGGGATTTTCGAGGATATTGGGGCTGCACGTGACGATTCTGACCTTGCACCCTGGCTCCACACAATCTAGCCCCCAAACCTCAATTTCCCCCTTTCACGAACGGTGTGGTTCTGCCTTCAAACATTCAGTTGGGGCTACATAAATCATCTTTTTTGTTTAATATGAATTGTTTTAAGTTTATTCATTTATTTTTGACACACACACACACACACACACACACACACACACACGACACAAATGGGGGAGGGACAGAGAGAGAGGGAGAGAGAGAATCCCCAGCAGGTTCCCACCATCAGCACAGAACCGGATGCGGGGCTCAAATTCAAACCGTGAGATCACGACCTGAGCCGAAATCAAGAGTTAGTTATGACACTTAACCGACCGAGCCACCCGGGTGCCCCAACAAATCATCTTTTTTTTTTTTTAATTTTTTCAACGTTTTTTATTTATTGTTGGGACAGAGAGAGACAGAGCATGAACGGGGGAGGGGCAGAGAGAGAGGGAGACACAGAATCGGAAACAGGCTCCAGGCTCCGAGCCATCAGCCCAGAGCCTGACTCGGGGCTCGAACTCACGGACCGCGAGATCGTGACCTGGCTGAAGTCGGACGCTTAACCGACTGCGCCACCCAGGCGCCCCTAAATCATCTTTAAAACTCGTGACACCTGACTTTCAGAGAGCCCAAAGCCTTCGCCTACACATTTTGCCTTCAAGGAAGGATAAAGGCAGATTTTCTTTCTTTCGTTTCTTTCTTCTTCTTCTTCATTTTTTTTTTAACAAAGGCACACTGAAGCCAGAGAAGAGAAGCTACTTACCCAAGGTCGCACTGACAGCCTCCCCCAGATTACTCACGCTCCCTTTACCAGGACTGTCCCTACCGCCCGAGGACCCACATGTACCCTGAGTGGAAAGACAGGAGGCCACCTGTGGGGCGTCCCTGGTGCCCTGGCCACGCGCCCTCCAGGCTGACATGCCACTGGAGTCTCTGGGACACGGGGTTAATGAGCCACATCTTTCAGCACAGCTGGCGAGCAGCTGGTCCAAGGTCACACTACCAGAACTCACCAAGAGAATACTGATACGTGTGCACCCGTGCTACCAGGTGGCGGAGGAATGCCACCGCCACGTTGACGCGATTTGTGACTCCCCACCCTGGCGGCCTCTTCAAAGCCACCAACCCCGGAGCCCCCACCCCCAGAGTTTCCGATTCCTTGCGCCCAGGACGCAGCCTGCCCCTGTTTGCTTTAGGAGCGCCCCAGGCGAGCCTAACTTGCAGCTTGGGGTGGAGACAGCGTTTCTCAAACTCTCCTGTGTATTGGAATCATCTGGGAGGTTAAACTGCAGCCCTCTCCCACCCCAGCCTGATTTAATTGGGGCCGGGGGTGTGGCCTGGGCATTAGGGTCTTGAAATGTTCCCCCAGGTGATTCAAACGTGTGGCCCGGTTGGAGAACACGGTTCTGGTTCGTTCTGCATCCGGACTCTTGGCCCCACCCCTGATCCCCTACAGACAGGGCTGCCCTGCCCTTGCAGAGTCCTCCCGAAAGAGACTTCGGTCCCGTGTTGCTGCTCATATATAGATAAGCGTCTCCAGAAAACTCTGTTCTCGGCTTCTGAATGTCAAGAAGAAGTCAATCCGAAGCAGTAAGTCTTCTGGCTGCCCCTCCCTGAACAGGAAATAACACTCAGCATGAGTGGCATGAAAACGTGCCCCATTCTACTGTGCTTTGTGGGCAGAGACAGAGGGAAGGGGGCCTTTGCTGTAAGCCAACCGCCAGGCCTCACCACTCATCTCTGCGGGGTGGGGGGTGGGGGGGGGAGGTCCTGGTTCATCAGCCCTCAAGTGCACACTGCAGGATCTGAGCGCACCAAGGGCTGTCTCCCTTGTGCCCTTGAATCGTGCCCTGGCCTGACTGAGGTCCCCAGGGAGGGATGCCTCCTTCTGGATGCCCCGGCTCCCGGGACCCTTCCCAACACGCACACTCCGTTCCTGTTGACCTGCAAGCCCACGGGGACCCACCGCAGTGCTCGATTCGTTGCTGTCTGCACCAGCCTCCCTCTCCCCGGAAATCCACAGGCCCTCTCTTCACCCTGTAGCATTTGGTCTCTGGGCTTGGGGCCCAGGCTTGACAAAATCCAGGAGGCATGGCCTCTTTGGCCCTTCCTATCTTACTCCCTCCTTCTGTGGGGCTTAGCCTGGCCCCAGGGGATGAGCCCCAGCGTCCTCCTCATCACAAGCTGCACACAGCTTCTTCCCTCTGCACACTCCCCCCAGTGCACACGTGCCAGCTGGTGCAGGGAGCCTGCCCTCTGCCAATCCCCACCTAGAGGCAGCCAGGACAGGCAGCTGGTTGGCCCCGAGCTAGCCCAGAGACCTGCCCGAGGCTGAGCACCCTCCATGCGCCAGCACGGTGTGAGCACTTCATGTGAAGTCTCAGGTACCCATTTCACAGATGGGGACCAACGGTTCCCCAGGCAAGTCGTGGCCTGAGGCCGAAAACAAGATTTGAACCATATCTCCAACCCCACCCCAACCTCTGCAGCAGAGGCTCCCAAATTTGAGAGTACATAAAAATCAGCCCAGTAGGTCCCAGGAGCCTGCACCTCTGTACAAGAATGCAGGAGACCCTGACATAAATGGCCCGGGGACCAGCCCTCCCCTCACCCTGCTCTGAGTCTCAGGGCCTCTTCTGGGCCCAGCCAGGGTTGTCCTTGCTGCATGACCTTGACCTCTCTGAGCTTCCTGTCCTGGGAAAATGAGAGCACTGAGCTAACCAATTGCAGGGAGCTTTTTCAGTTCTGCTTCGAGCCCTCCAGCTTGGCTCCCATCCAGCGTGACGGAGGGAAGAGAGAGGGGGCTCTCTTTCGGGCTTTCTCCCGGCAGGCCCCTCTGCCAGGTCAAAACGCTGACCCCTGCCCAGGATTTGCACCTGCCTCCACACCCAGTGGGACTGAGAAGCCTCCAGGCCACGTCCCTTCCCCACACACCCACCCCTTGGAGTCTCAGGCACAGAGGAAGCCTCCCCAGCCTAAAGGACCTCCTGCCTTTCCCTCACACTCACATCCTTCCTTTTCATGAGGCAGGAGAGCCGGATCTGGTTCCCATCTCTGCTCTCCGCAGCCAGCCCCAGGAGAGGTCTAAGAGACAGCCCAGAGTGGACATCTGGGAAGGGCGCCCGGTCAGCTGGAGCAGGCCCTGAGCTCTGCTGAGTCAACACGGGGAGCGGGAGGCCCTGGGCCCACCTCCTACCCCCACCTCCGCGCCCGCCCGCGCCCTCCGCCGCCAGCTGCCCTAATGGTAGGTGCCTGCTGCGTCCTCTCCCAAGTAAGCCCCAAATTATTGACTGCGCCGATTCCGAACCCCAACGTGTATTTATCATCCTGCCTTCCAGGCGCTCAGCTGGGGTCTTGCTTGTACACGCAGCAGCCGTCCTGGAGGGAAGGGGAGGAGGGAGGGAGAGAGGGCGGTGGGAGGTGGCGAGGTGCTAAGACTGAGCGGGTGGCAGGATCCCAGCCCGTGTCCTGCCCTGCCGGTCAGCTCGTGGTCCCCGAGATGGCTGCCCTGCCACCTACCAGCACACTGGAGGTGGGGACCTGCCCGAGGGCCAGGCAGCCGAGGGGACAGTCAGTCTTGGTAGAAGGTGTACCAGAGCCCAGTTTTCTTCACCGTCTGTACCTGTTTGCAGCCACAGAGGTGGGCTTTTGGGAAGGGTCTCTCTCCCTGCACCCGAATGTGGAGTCTGTTCCCACAGGGGCCCGGGGACAGTGAGGATGTGAGAAGCCAGTGTCTCAGTCCCCAGTGCAGTCTTGGACCCCCAACCCGCACACCTTTCCTGGAAGGATTTGGGGAAGTGCCTGAAGGGGTCTCGTGGGAGCACAGTCATGTCTGCATCCTGCCCCAGACATTTGGGGACGGTGCAAGGCTTCGTGTGTGGTCCCCAGGTGACCTGCATCAGAAACAGCTGGGGCCCTCGTTAAAAATGCAGATTCCTGGGCCACGCCCTTTATGTAACGCTGAGGCACAAAACCATTTAAGAACCACCCATGTGGCGGCCAAGAGCTTGGACTCTCCAAGCCCTGAGTTCCTCGTGCTTATAATGGGGACGGAGAGGAGTGAGGAATGCAGATCCCACGTGTTGTCATAGGATCCAGAGGTAAATACAATAAAGGGCTTAGCCCTCGGTGAAGGGCAAGGCCTGGGTCGTTACTCAGTAGCGCAGTGAAATTATGGCCAACTGATTCAGCAGAGGGAAGAAGTGGATTTTCCATTTTCTTCCCTCTTTTGCCAGCTCTGTCACCCGGCTGGCAGGTCACAGAAGAGTCTCAGTGGAGACCCCAGCAAGACGTGTCACTGGTTCATGGGCCAGGGTCTCGGACCCACCGGGGCCTCGCTTACAGAGCACGTGAACTTGAGCATGCGATTTGAGCCCTATGAGCCTCAGTTTCCACGTCTACAAAATGGGAATGCTAGATTGCCAAACCCCCCGTCATTCGGCTGCAGTGGCTGAGTGAGATTCTTTAAGGAAAGCCATGCCGTTACTCAAGTGTTCCTCAATGGATGGATGAAGAGAGAAAATGCGGTACACCCGCACGACGCTGTATTCCCCGGCAACTAAAAGGAGTGCCATGCTGCCCCCTGCCACAAAGCGACGACCCTTGAAACCATCCCGCTAAGTGAAAGAAGCCAGACACAGAAGGTCACATATTACAGACTCCACTTACATGAAATGTCCAGAAGAGGCAAATCCATAGAGACGGGAGAGTAATTGGTGGTTGTCTGGGGTCAGAGAGAATGGGTGACCGAGGGGTGACAGGTTAAGGGTGTGGGGTTTCTTTGGGGGACGGCGCAAATGTTCTAAAATTGATTATGGCGATGGTTGCCCAACTCTTTGGAGATACCGAAAACCGCTGAATTGTATGCTCTAAACGGGGAGCTGTCTGGTATGTGGATGACATCTCGATATAGCCAGTACCGAAAATAAAAGGCCATCGGTATCAGAATCGCCTGGAGTTCTCATTTCACATGCATTCCTCGGCCTGCTGAGTCTGGACCTGTGCAGGGGGCCCAGGAATCTGAATTTCAGCAAGAACACCAGGTGATGTGCATACACACAGAATCTAAGGAGCCACCCCCCTGGGAAGACAGTCTGGTCAAGGCTGGTTCCCTCGGCACTGGGGTATTTGCAGGTGCAAACCCACGCTCCGGTAATTTCCTAAGGCTGTTGTAACAGATGACCCCAAACCTGATGGCTGGCAGCAACACGAATGTCTTGACCCACAGTTCTGGAGGTCAGAAGTCGGGAACGGGCCTCACTGGGCTGCCATTGCCGTCAGCAGGGCTGTGTTCCTTTCTGGAGCCTCTGGGGAAGGATCCGTTTCCTTGCATTTTCCAGCTTCCGGAGGCCGCCTGCACCCCTCTGCTTGCGGACCCTTCCTCCGATCCAAAGCTAGCGATGCCTAGTGGACGTCACTCTTGACCCTGACCCCCTCCTGGCTTCCTCTTTCACGTGCAAAGACCCTCGTGATTCTGTTGGGCCCACCCGCATGGTCCAGGATAACCTCCCCGTCTCCGGGTCGGCTGGCGTGCTCACAGGTTCCAGGGATAAGAACGTGGACGCCTTTGGGGGCCGTGATTCTGCCTTCCATACAGTCCTGCTGCTCAGTGTGTAGGATGCCTCTCCACACAGCACAGATCCTGAGTAAATCAAAGCAGTGCCATTTGGAGCCCCCACGGGGTGGCTGCATTCGGGTCTGAGAAGCAGTCCTACCAGACCCTCCCACACACTGATGATGACTCTCTCTGAAAAGCCTGCCGCGCCGCTCGATGTGAATCGATGGCGACAGCGAAGTTAAAATAGATTCTGGGCCCCTGCCACCTCTTTCTGCTTCTCCGGTGAGCCTGTTTCTCGGACAACAGGGCCGTTTGACGCCCATCCAGGGACAGGCTTCCATCTGCCCCCTGCAAACTCCGGCAATAGGTCACTATTTATAATTATATAAATGAGAGAAGGCCGCCCTCCCCAAAGAGCCCCTGTCTCCTATTTTTAGGCAGCCGGCCCTCCCTCCCATGGAGCTGCGTCCCTCTGTGGTCCGGGCAGTGGGCTCCAGCTACGGGTTAGGTTGGAGATGCTGGGGGCAGCCCGGGAGGGTGGGGGGCGTGAAGGATCCGGGGAACTTGGCCACCCGGAAGGATCCTTATCCCAGGCAGTCGAGAGGACATGATTTTCCAGCGGGGGGGGGGGGGGGGGGGGGGGGGGGGGAGG
>NW_026057586.1:77834798-77905714 GCF_023721935.1 Panthera uncia
GGGGGGGGGGGGGGGGGGGGGGGGGGGGGGAGTCTCGGAGATGAAGAGAGGGAGCAATGCTTGCAAAATGCTCTTCGAGACTGCAAATGATTTAACAAGTGGAGGTAAGACCAAAGTTCGAGCGCGAGTTCCGTTTAATTGTCTCACGGGGTATTGCAGGGAGGAGAGCGATAGAGAGACAGGAGAGTCAGCCTGGCTACAAGGTCCTGCTCTTGTCCCCCAAGAAAGGGAATGGCCAGGTGTGGAGGCCTTGTTCCGTGTCAGCCGTTCCCCTTGCTGAGTCCTCTTGAGAAAGATGGGGCTGTGGACCCCTTCTACCGATGAGGACATCAAGGTTCAGAGGGTAAAGCAGGCAACCCTTGGGGCACATAACCAGGAATGCCAGAGCCGTTGCGGGGGATCCGATGCCTGTCTGCTAGAACACGCTGTCGCCCAAGGTTCACCTAAAAGATCAGGGTGCCTCGGGCAAGAAAGGATTGTTTAAAAGATAACCAAAAGGGCAACTTTAATTCAAATGACAGATTGGGGGTGGGGGCGCCTGAGTGGCTCAGTTGATTGAGCCTCAGACTTCAGTTCAGGTCATGATCTCATGGTTCATGGGTTTGAGCCCCGCGTCGGGCTCTGTGCTGACAGCTGGGAGCCTGGACCCTGCTTGGGATTCTGTGTCTCCCTCCCTCTCTACCCCTCCCCTGCTTGCACTCCGTCTCATTCTCTATCTCAAAAATAAATAAACACAAGAAAAAAAGGGCAGATTGGGGATGATTCTTCTCTGATTCCATTCATGAGACCAGCAGGAGCCTTAATGAGCTTAAGAGAAAAACTGCCCGTGTTAGAGACTAGACGTGGGTGTGGGCACCTGCAGGGATCCCCTCCCTTCCCGCCTCAACATATTTTATGGGAGCATCACTAATCCTTACTTGTTTGAAGTGGTTTAGATGTGCTCTTCTCTAAGTCCGAGGCTAAGCCAGGTGGCACTTGTATTCCATGTAAATTTTTTAGAGCAGGGGCCTGAAGATCAAGGCATTTTGTTTGCTCCCAGAACATTGTGGAGCCTTGGGAGCACCCCTAAGTGATTAGAGGGAAAAGGAATCGACACAGATGAATGACAGGAACTGCCATTTATCCAGCTTCACACCTGCATTCTGATTCTGGTTTACCATACATTCTGAATACCTTGGTTTTCCCATCAATAAAATGGGCATGTGTTAGGTGCCCCTCCTCCAGACTCCCACAGCAGCTGGTATCCATTAGCTGTACTGGGATGGTCTGTTTATACCTCTTTCCTTCCTGACTCCGGGATCCTCCAAGGTCAGGAACTGGCTCCTTTACTGTAGTATTTAAGGAGCACCTGGGTGGCTCAGTCGGTTAAGCATCTGACTCTTGGTTTCGGCTCAGATCATGATCCCACAGTTCTTGGGTTCGAGTCCTCGTGTTGGACTCCATAGCTGGCAGCACAGAGCCTGCTTGGGATTCTCTCTCTCTCTCTCTCTCTTGCTCTCTCTCTCTCTCTCTCTCTGCCCCTCTCCACTTGAGCTGTGTCTGTCTCTCTCAAAATAAATAAACTTAAAAAAAAAATTCCTGGCACTCAAAGCAGATGAACGAGGGCCCCTGGCTGGCTCAGCCAGAATAGCGTGCGACTCTTGATCTCAGGGTCCTGGCTTCCAGCCTCATGTTGGGCGTAGAGATTACTAAATAAATAAACTTAAAAAAAATAACGAATGAACCTATGAATAATGGTCTACCGTGTGGTGGTGCTGCAGTGGGCTCAGACCGGCTTGCAAGATGGAATCGTCAGACGTTCAGGAATTTTGCAAGCCCCTTGTCAAACTATTGGTAGCTTGAAATTGATGGAATATTTACACCACGGATATGGGCAAATGCTACAAAGTAGGGCGTCCCCAGCTTTACCTGCATACCACTAGATAGCGCTTCCCCCGTCAGGCACTGTTTTAAGCCCTTTCAAATACCCACGTTTCGCCCTCACGCCACCCGGAGGAAGGCACCATTATTATTGCCATTTTACAGATGGGGAAACTGAGGCCCAGGGAGGGGAAGTCACTTGCGCACATATGGTCTGGGAGCCTTCCCTAACGGGAAGGTGGGAGAGCCGCAGGAATATCATCCTTGAAGTCTCTGGGCACCGCTGTCCTTTGTGGACTCACAGTTCCCAGCCATTCTAATCTCGGCCACCCGTTTTAATCAGCTCCTCGGGGAGAAGAGAGGCAGTTGCCTGGTGACCGAAGTGTTTTCCAGCCCCTGGAAGGGCACGCCGTGTAAAGCAAACCTAAAGATCCCCACACGGGGTGCCCCTTTTGCAGGGCTCCAGATGCAATCAGCCGAGCCAGACCCCACGCGAGGCTCCAGACCTCCTTCCTGCTCTGACGCCACCAGAGCCACTGCTAGGATGGAATTAAAGCCGTGACGCCCTAGAACAGGCAGCAGCAGGCTTCGTGTGGGGGAGAGCCCATGCTGCGTTCGTGCATCACCGCCAGAGCAGGGGGGCAAGGCCCAGGCCCCCCACACCTCACAGATACAGCTGTCCACCCAGTGTGTGCCTCCGGCCTGCCCATTTGGGCTCGCAGCTGGGGCTAGTCCTGGATTCCCCGAAGCTCGGCTTAAGGGATGACAAGAGTCTTTCCAGGAACCATTCTGGCTTGAACATTCCGGATCTTTCCTGGCCTAAGTCAGCCCGTGCTTGACCCCTCTGCCTTGTCACCTCCTGTGTGTCTGTCTGCCCATTCCTCCAGGAGTTCCTTAGGAGCCAAAGGGTGGCTCCTGATTGTTCCTGGTTTGTGGCCCCAGGACCCAGCCAGGGGTTGCAACACGTCAGGGTTTCAATAAATGTGAAATGGATGAATGAACGAACACTTGGCCTTGGCCTCTCCACCTTCCTGCTGCCACAAGGAACTCCTGAGTATCTCCCCAAGGCTTACAGTCAGGAATAAATACCTCCCCTGGTCATCACGTCCCAGGCCCCCCCTCCTCCAGCTCCCTGCTGGCTCCTGAAGGTGGCTTGTTGGCAACAGACCCAGGAGGGCGGAGGGAGGCCTTGAGGAGGCCTCTCAGAGGAGGTGATGTTTACACTGAGATCTGAAGAGGAAGCCCCAGCTGTAGGAAGAGGGAGGGGAAGGGACAAGTGCCAGGACTCATCTAGGAGCTGACAGGAGCCAGTGGGGCTTGGGGTGACCGTGTAGACAGGTCATAGAGTGAAGACAGACATCCCACACGCTGGGGCCTCTTGGTATCACTGAGGGGCAGAGCAGAGCCATGCCCCCCCCCCCCCCGACTGCCCCAGAGCTTTCTTCCCCACCCACCTGCACTGTCTCTAGCTCTGGGAGCAGCTATGCCGAGGGGGCGGAGGTGCGGTCCTGAAAATGCTATTTTCTGTGTCTTCAGCAGAAAGCCCCATCATTTAACCCTTGGATAATTTAATATAATAAAATTCCAGGAACTGGTATTTTACTTTATTCCAAACTTTGTTTACTTATTTTAAAAAAATTTTAATGTTTATTTATTTTTGAGAGAGAGACAGAGCGTGAGCGGGGGAGGGACAGAGAGAGAGAGAGGGAGACACAGAATCCGAAGCAGGCTCCAGGCTCTGAGCTGTCAGCACAGAGCCCAACGCAGGGCTCCAGGGCTCGAACGTACAAATCATAAGATCATGACCTGAGCCGAAGTAGGACGCTTCGCTGCTTAACCAACTGAACCACCAGGTGCCCCTAAAGTTTATTTATTTATGTTGAGAGAGAGAGAAAGAGGGAGAGCAGGGGAAGGGCAGAGAGAGAAGGAGACACAAAATCCCAAGCAGGCTCTGTGCTACCAGCACAGAGCCTGAGGATGTGAGGCTCAGACTCACGAACCATGAGATCGTGACCTGAGCCGGAATCAGGAGTCCAGTGCTCAATCGACTGAGCCACCCAGGTGCCCCAGGAACAGGTACTTTTTTTTTTTTTTTTTTTTTTTTAGGAACGGGTATTTTAAATGAGAATAAAATTGTGTCCAGCAATTGTGGGTAATTCCGAAGGGGCCCTAGAACCCCTTTCCTGGTCCTGAGGCCAATCTGGATTTCTAGATTCCTTCTTGCCTTGAAATGCAAACTCTGGGTCCAGTTAACTCCGACCAGCTGATGCCCCACAGCCAACACTCCCCCAGCTTGGCTATCTCGGCACTGCCCAAGAGTGCTTTGGAAACGCAGATTCCAGGTACTGCTCCAGAGTGCCAACAGAGTGTAACGGGCATCTGGATCTTCACCTAGGAGGGGGGTCCCTTTCCTTCTTTCCGCAGCTCTGGCTGGTTGCAGGACACTGCCCCCTCCCCCCACCCCAGGGCTGTGACTCTCACTTTGGACCTGTGATCGGGAGGAATGGGCAGTGCCCTCCCCAGTGCCCTGTGAAGCTGCTGTAGGTGGGCCCATCTAGGTGTTTGTGAGCACCTACACTGTCACAGAGCCTGGCATCTGGGACATACACCAAGTACGTGCTGAACATTGACGGCCACATCACCAAGCACTGTGGAGCCCAATGGCCTGGCCTTGAGACCTAGAAGATGCTGACTTTGAATTTCTGCCCTGGCTGTGTGGCCTTTCTGAGAATCGGTTCCTCCCTTGTAAGATGGACGTGATTCCACAGCAACTGCCTTGTGCTTCGTCCCATGCCAGGCCCTTCTGATAGACCTGTCATTGACTGTCATCTCCCCATTTTAACTAGAAGGAATCAGGGTCAAACAGGTGGCAGGACTAGCCCAGGTCATCCAGGCTGACCACAGCATCAATTCCTTAAACCAATTTAAGGCAAAACTTCTCCCAGGAGGCTCAGGGACCACCCTCTTTACATTCTCTCTGGCATTTTGGAAATGCAGCCTCCCGGGCCTGCCTCAGTCAGAATGGTGGGGGAAGGGGCAGTCCCCTGCCCCTCAAGTTTGAGAACCCCACCCCCCACCCCGGGCTCCTGGGCTGTGTTACTAGGATGGGCCGCTCTGGCCTGGGGTTTGTCCGCTTCATCAAGGTGCTGGGGGAGGGGCCAAGGACTTTTCCTGGAACAAAGCCAAGCCAAGCACCCGGTGCGCATTTAAGTGGGATTACTATTATTATGTTACCTTCACTGCTGTTCGCCATCGAGCTAGTTAACCCTGGCTGTGTTTCTTCACTGTCCCAGGTGAGTTTCCCTCCTGAGATCTGGGAGGGTGTGGTGGAAGCGGGGTGGGGGTGAACACGGAACCTCCCAGGGGGCTGCTCCCGCCCACCTACACCCCAACTCTGTTCACACCTGCCTCTTTCCAAAGCCGGCGGCGCTGCGGAGGTGGTGCCGAGCCGCGAGGAGCCCGGCCGCTGCGTGGGGGACGGGGGAACCTTAGCCGGTGGGCTCCTAGGCCCTGCACCCCCTTCCACCCCTCCCCACCGTTTCTTGCCGGGGGCAGGGCGCTCGCCCTCCTCCCCGCGGCGCTCGAAGCCGGCGCGCGCTAGGACCGCGGCGCGCCGCCCTCCGCCGCTATAAGAGGCCGCGCTCGCGCCCCACGCGGAACCCGCGGCTCAGACCCGTCCCCGGCGTCCCGACCCGCGCCGGACCCGAGGCCGGACCCAACGCGGCGCAGCCGACGCCAGCCCGGGGCCTGCGAGGGACGCGCGCCCCGGGGTCCCCGCCGCGGGCACCATGGGCGCTGCCCACTCCGCGTCCGAGGAGGTGCGGGAGCTCGTGGGCAAGACCGGCTGTGAGTATCCGCGGGGACGCGGGCGGGGACCGGCGGCCGGCCGGCCGGCTGGCGCGGGGCTCCCAGCCCACTGCCGCCCGGCCGGCTCCGCGCCGCCGCGCTGTGTGACCTTGGGCCGGCAGCTGGCCCTCTCTGCGCCTCAGTCTCCCCCTCCTGCAAATGGGTCCCCGCCGGCCACTTTGCAGGCTGCGGCGAGGAGCTCCGCGGCGATGCTGAGTAAGTGCCGCGGCCGCTCAGCCTCGGCGCCCTCGGGGTTGGCAGGGAGCCCCCGGGGCCTGGGGACTGCGGACCCGGGAGGGAGCAGGGCTGGGCGGGCGTCCCGGCCGGGAGGGTTGAGCGCCCGGGCCGCCCAGCCGGTGTGCGCGCTCCGCACCTGAAAGTCGTTCGGGTTCGCGAGGCGCAGGGGCCGGAAAGTTTTGAAGTCGACGGGACCTGGGTGGCAGCCGGGCGTTCTCCGGCCGTGTGACCTCGGGCGGGTGAGCGCCTCCCCCTGCGCCTTTGTCCTCCCGTCTGTAAAGTGGGTTCAGGCGGGCCCACCTCCCCGCGTAGCTGGCAGAGCCCGGGGAGCACTGGGCTGGAGCCCGGCGACCTTCCTCAAGCTCGCCCGGGCTCCTGGGACCCGCAGAGGCTGCGCGCCCCGCATCCGGCCCGAGGCTGGGCGCACGGAGCGGTCTGGCCGCGGGGGGCCCCCGAGCTGACCGCAGGGAAGTGACGGCGGAAGCGTTTGTCCGCCCCAGTCCAGCCCAGCTGGGAACTTGACCCTGGGCTCTGACCTCGGGGTGCCGGGTTCTGCCACCCGCCGTGAAGGGGGGCGTAGACTGAAGACCGAGGGAGGCCGGGTCCCCAGGGCGAGGGGGCGCGCTGGACAGGGCGATGTGAATCCTGCCGACACCACTTTCTGGCTGTGTGACCTTGGGCTAGTCACTTCCTCTCCCTGTTTCCTTCTCTCTAGAACGAGAGTTCTGCTAGTACCTGCTAGATGCCCAAGATATGGGAGCTGCAGTGTTATTTCAAGGAAAGAGCTGGCACCTGCTTTGAATTTTGTGCAGCCAGGTCCATAATTGGTCACCTGGGTGGGGGTGGAGGTGACCCAGCCACTTGTGCCCAGGCTGAAAGGCGACCCCTGCTGATCCTAATCTGAACAGCTCTTTCCAGGAGAATTGGGTGAAAATTACAGAAAACACCTTAATAACTGGTCTGGGGAGGGTGTGTGTGTGTGTGTGTGTGTGTGTGTGTGTACACATGTGTGTGTACACGCATGCGTGCATACACACATTCACACACCACGTACATACATGTGTATATCTTCCCGTGGACAAATACAAGAGTATTTGCGACTGGAGGGGGGAAAAGTGTGCAGTATATATAATATGGAACACTTTTTGGTTTAAAAATAATAATAAGGGGGCGCCTGGGTGGCTCACTTGGTTGAGTGGCCGACTTCGGCTCAGGTCGTGATCTCGCGGTCTGTGAGTTCGAGCCCTGCGTCGGGCTCTGTGCTGACAGCTCAGAGCCTGGAGCCTGCTTTCGATTCTGTGTCTCCCTCTCTCTCTGACCCTCCCCCATTCGTGCTCTGTCTCTCTCTGTCTCAAAAATAAATAAACATTAAAAAAAAATAAGAACCTATGTTTATAATCGCTTTGTTTACATCAAGGACTCTGGAAGGATCCACAAGGAAGAATAATGAATACTTGGAGGTTTGGTGGGAGGGATGAAGGGAGAGGGAGCTTTTCATTATAGTTTTTTAAAATATTTTCATTTTTGAACAATGTATGAATATTTTACTTCAAAGAGTTTTAAGTCCAGTTCAACCCGAAGGCTAACATGAGAGAGGAGGTAGGATTCCCCTCTTTGTTGGGTTTCCCCGGTTAGCTGCACACTCTCTTGCCTCCTTGTGTCTGGACTGGTTGAAATCAGGGTTTCCTGGAGCTGGGATTTCTGCCAGAAGGGTGGGCTGGCCACCAGCCTCCATCACTCAGGCAGCCCCCACACAGGCGGTTGCGGGGGATTCCATCTGTTTGTGAGTTTGACAGGTGATGGCACTGCAGAGCATGATGGGAATCTTGTCAGTTTCCTGGGTCCCTAACGTATGGGGTAGGGGGTGGGGGGAGAAGACTGATGCTGAGTGTTCCCCCTGTAGCTTTCCTACAAATGGCTGATGTGGCTTCCCTTCTTGTGGCCCCAGGATTCTAGTTTTGTACCCCAAAGGGAGAAGAGAGATGGGGGGGGTCAGGAAAGGGGTTCTGAAGTCAGAAAGGAGAATGAATGCCTTCAGTTCTCTGAACTTTCAGCAGGTGGAAAGTTCCACCTAGTTCTCTGATAGGGGCTGGTACAGTCTGGTGCTTTTACCTGTTCAGTGAGTATTTGTTGACCAGGGACTTGGAGATTTAGAGGCTGATGTCCCTGAGGGGAGTTACACAGTGGCATGAGAGCCCGAGGAAGGGCAAGGGAACAATTCTTTAGAGAGGATCAGGAGGGCTTCTCTGTAGAGGCAAAAATGGAACAGAAACCTAAATAGGAAGGAACCAGCTACGTGCAGGTCAGCAAAAAGTACATTTTGGGCAGAGGGAACAGTCAGTGCAAGGGCCCTGTGGCGGGAAGACATTGAGAACAATAAATGAGAATTGTGTGAGAGGAGGGTGCAGCCATAGTGAGGGCTCAGTTTATGGGAGGAGCCTGATTTAAAGGGGTCTTGCTAGGTGTGTGGCTTTGGGCGAGTGTTTGGTACTATTGGCCGTGTTTTAGACCCATCTGTCCCCATCACTCTGAACCACGGCTAAGAGTTAAAGCTTGGTCCTACTTCTTCCCAGCTGTGTGACCTTAAACAAGTCCTTGTACCTCTGAGCGTCAGTGTCCCCGTCTGGATTCTGGGGCGGTTACATGGATTCAGTGACATGATGTATATATGTATGTCAAGGGCTTGGCTTGGCATGGGAAGGTCAGCCCCCAGGATCCTGCTCCCACAAGAATCCGTGGGAAGCATTCAGCCTAAAGGCCCAGTCAGCCAAGGAACGGGCTGTGCCCACAACGTTGCTGGGCTCCCCGGCCTCTTTGAGGACCAAGATGGTCCCTAATTTGAAGGGTCAGCCTGGCCCCTCTCTGAGGACTCCATCTGGAACTGATGAGCACGAGATGGTGACAGTGGGCATGATTCCTTGAGCACCGGGCTCTGTGCTGAACCCTCTGCGCGCATTCTGGTGGAATCTTCATAATAACCCTCCATGGAAGATGGCCATGTGGCCATTTTACGGATAAGGAAACTGAGGCTTGGAGGGGTGAAGCCTCCAAGGTGGCAGCCCCGGGGGTCATGAGTGGAGGAGCAGGGGCTCAGAGGATCCCTAAGCCCATTTCCTCCGACACTGTGCTTTCACTGTGTTGAGTTGCCTCTCTGATGTCTAGGAACGCAGAAGGGGTAGGAACCGGTTGCTCGTCTCTTTTTCTCACCTCCGGGCCGTGGTGCAAGCCATTCCCTCTGCCTGGAGCACTCTTCCCTCGACTGTGCATAATTTGGCGTTTATGTAAGGAGATGCTTCTGTAACCAGCAGCCAGGTTAATATGGCAAACACTTCCCCTCAGGCCTCTTTGCAAACCCCTTCGTCGTGGTTCAGGGCTCTGTGGCGCCCTTCCAGAAGCTGCCCTGGTTACTCTCCATCCAGCCTTTGAGGGTTAATGTGCATCCTCGAGATGGCCACGCCCCCCGCGTCCCCTCCCGTTACAGCACACATCACACCCCGGGGGAACTGTCAGCTCTGTCACCAGCCACCCCCTCGAAGCTTGGCGCTTCTCGACTGCAGGAGACGTGATGTCTTTCTCATTCACCTTTGTGTGTGTGCGCGGTCCTCGGGCCACAAGCCGCTCGTGTTGGAGGGGCGGAGACCCCGGGGACTTTACAACCCAAGGGGTGTTGCCCGGGAGCGACCCCCGGTGCCACCCCACTGGCCGGCCTCCGCCACGCCCGCCCGGCACCGGGAGATCCAGTCTGTGGGCTTCAGTGCTGAGCCAGCCCCGCCAAAAATAGGCCTGAGCGCAAGCTCGCCCACACAGGGCATCTCTGGGTTCCACGCCCACCTCCCCTTGCCTGAGAGAGTCTCCTTGATTGATTTAAAACCTAAAAAAAGTCATCCAACCATCTCTTCTGAGCCGAGAAGGCTGACTACCTAGATTGTTAAAATTCACCTTAAACCCTGAGCTGGCCTTTCTCCTTCCACAGCGGAATCAGTCCCGAGGTGTGACGGGGGCCCCCTGACGGGAAGAGAGGCCCCTTGGGAATCACTCACCGAAGGTGTCTGTCCGCTCCCCTTCACCACCTTGAGCAGGCGTGGCCCCTTCCTGCCACCCGCCTCCCCCCCCCCCGCCCCCCCAATCTGGTCTGCTCCTGAGGCTGCGAAGGAAATAATAAATGAAGAATTCTGGGAAAGGTGGAGGGTCTATTTTTTCCTTCAGGCTCCCAAACAGCTCCACAGGCCTATCTATGTACATGCCAAGAAGCTGCCAGAAGGACGAAGGAAAAACAACGTCCCGGATCTAGAGTTGGACCTCGTCATGGTGACAGTGAGTGTGCACCAGGCGCCCGTCATCTGCCGAACTCGGAGCCGAGCCGTGCGGTTTACGTGCACAGCTGCTCTCGGGCCCCCCACTCCGCCCCCCCTCCCCCCAGGTACACCGTAGATTCCCGTTTCTCAGATGAGGCCCTGGAAGCTTCGGGGAGCGGGCCCCTTGCCCGAGGCCACAGGCTACTGAGAAGTCGAGCCGGGGTTCGGTTTCTGGTCTGCTCCCCAGACCTCTTCACCAGGGACGGAGGCTTGTGTGGCCCACACGGGCGGGTGTGGGTGGCACTGCGTTTTCCACTGGCCTCTGGCCGCCGGGCACTACTCTGAGGTCATAAAGTCCTCGAGCGGCCCCAGACCACAACCTCGGCCTATTTGCCGTGCGTTATGTTCCCTCTGGATGGCCAGGCGGACCGGACCCCTTCCCGGCCCTCCAGGAGCTCAGGGCCTTTGAGGGGTGCAGGCGCCCTGGCCGGTACCACTGAGTTCCTCCGGTCATCCGCCGAGGCCTGTGAAGTCAAACGACCGATAGCACCTACCCAGCCCCCTTTCTGTTTCCCGCGGGTGGATTATGGCTTTTGCCCTGGGCTCCGGGGTCACTCTGTAAGCCCCACGAAATAGGGTGCACTGCTGTGTCTGTGGGGCTCTGGCGGGGTGGGGTTGGGACCAGACCCCCAGCGCTCATCAGACTCATGTAAATCCTAAATCCTCCCGTAATAAGAAAATAATTAAAAACATTTTTTAGGACAAGACGAAAAGTGGCCTCTGGGCAAGGAGGAATAAGCACGTCTGTGGGGCCTGGGGAGGATCTGTCACCACAGGCCGAGCTCTCGGGGTGGGCTGCGGCCCGTGGTCTGGTGGTGATGTGGGCACAGTGGTCCCGGCCCTCGGGAACCCTCCAGAGCTTGGTAAGGTGGGCAGTATCCAGATTCTTCCACCCCCGCTCATCCCGGGGTGCTTGCGGTGTGGAAATGTGCAGCCTGCTTCTGGAAGCCTTTAAAAGGGCCGGGTGGGAAATGCACTTAATTCGTAAGCACCTCTGCCCTCTGGCCCAGCACTGCTAATACTTTGTACTCCGGCTGGGCCAGATCCTCTCCACTTTCACGGTAGCATATGTTGCCAATTTACAGATGAGGAAATGGAGGCTCAGACACCCGAAGGGACTGCTCAAGGTCACTTAAATGCTGAGTGTGGAACCCAAATTCGAAGCTGACTCTCCCACGTGACCTAAGCCCCACACAAGCTGGACAGAGACCAAGGATCTTGCATGTCTGGGAGAGGCAACGCCATTACACCGTGACCTCGTTGACAGAGTCCCCCATGCTCGTTTACTAAGTTGGCAGAGGGAGAATTGGACCTTGAGGCAGACAGGCTTGGTTTTGCGCTATGAACTGTGGGCTGTCCCCAGGGAGGACAAGCTCGGTGAGGGGGCATCACGAGGGGGAATTGGGGGCTCTGAGAGCGAGAGCTGGAATGTGCTGCCCTCTCCGCTCCGTGGGGTCTTACTGGGTGGCTCACGTCTGTTTCAGAGGAAGAATCTGTATTTTCCCTGCAGGAAAGTAATTGGCAGTCCGCTCAAGACTTCCTATAGCTCCGCGAATTAGGAGTAACCAGATCCCTTATGGTCTTTCTTTCTCACCCCACCCCCACCCCCAGCCCCACTCGGGCAGGATCTCTTTTTGTGAGTTAATAGGCCCCGGAATGCAGCATGGACTGTCACCAATGCCCAGACATGCCGCAGGACCCAATCATCCAGACGGAATATCTCGAGTGTCGTGTCGATAAGGTGCTTTTTACTCTCGCAGAGCCCTCCGGTATCTGCTATCTCAAGTGGCAGGAACATGGTGTTTTTGGCTCAGAGGTGCCCACTGCTTTGGGGAGATAGGGCGAGGGGCCCTCTTGTACCCACGTTGGTGGGACCAGGTGAGGGGATCGAGAGGAGGCGGCGTCTGGGCCTGTGAGCCTCCCTGCCCCCCGTTCCAACTTTATTATTAATTCATAAAGCCAGAAGGTCGAGTGGGTGATTTGCGCCGGTGGTGGCAGCCACCTTAAGCGCGAGGACAAAAAGGCCCTTTGTTGTTCCAGCAGTGTGACCTTTGCGGATGGGCAAGCTGTCAGAAGTGGGTCTTGGGCTCTTGGCGCGGCTCCCTAGGAGGCGAGAAGGCACATTCAGGTCTCGGGGATCAGGTGCCTCTGGGAGGACGGGCAGGCGGCCAGCAGGAGACCTCACTACCGGCGTGGCTGAGTCCTAGACCGTGATGGAGGGAGAAGGTGGCCACGGCCAAGGACTTTGTGGGCTGAGGTTAGAAGGGGGGTTCCCTTCCTTCCTCCTGAGCGTTCATGCTGGGGTCCCAGTGGTCAAAGAGCCCTCAAGTGAGCACTTAGCAGTTAGGCCCAACACACCTGATGTTCCCGGGGGTTCTCCTGTCTTGTCCTCACCTGCATCCCCCAAGACTGCAGCTGGGGTCCCACACAGGCACATGCTGGCCTCCCCCGACCTTGGCCCATAGCAGCAGATAGATGCGGCTTTGAACTGTGGCACCGCCTTTCCCTGTCTGGGCGAGTAACTTTGCTTCCACGTCTTGGTTTTCTCATCTGTCAGATGGGCACGTGTTGCAGGGCTATTGGGAGGATTAAATGAGAATTTTAGCAAAGCCCTTGACACATCGTAAGTGTTCAGTAGCTGTTGGCAAGTACTAATTCCATTAGAAACCACTCGGAGGCAGGGGTGCCTGGGTGGCTCAGTCAGTTGAGCGTCCGACTTCAGCTCAGGTCGTGATCTCGCGGTCTGTGGTTTCGAGCCCCGCGTCGGGCTCTGTGCCGACAGCTCGGAGCCTGGAGCCTGTTTCAGATTCTGTGTCTCCCTGTCTCTCTTTTCCTCCCCCGCTCACACACTCTCTCTCTCTCTCTCTCTCTCAAAAATAAATAAACATTAAGGGGCGCCTGGGTGGCTCAGTCGGTTAAGCGTCCGACTTTGGCTCAGGTCATGATCTCACCGTCTGTGAGTTCGAGCCCCGCATCGGGCTCTGTGCCGACAGCTCAGAGCTTGGAGCCTGTTTCAGATTCTGTGTCTCCCTCTCTCTCTCTGACCCTCCCCCGTTCATGCTCTGTCTCTCTCTGTCTCAAAAATAAATAAACGTTAAAAAAAAATTAAAAATAAATTAAAAATAAATAAATAACAAAAAAAAAGGAACCATTCAGGGGCTGGCTGTGTTCCTCCCTTTTTAAAGTTTCATTTCATTTTTCATTTTGTGGAGAGTGGGGGAGCGGGGCAGAGGCAGAGAGAGAATCTTCAGGCTCCATGCTCAGTGTGGAGCCCGATACGGGCTTCATCCCACGACCCTGGGATGGTGACCTGAGCCCAGATCGAGAGTTGGATGCTTAACCGACAGAACCACTCAGGCGCCCCATACAATTTTTCCCTTTTAGGGCATTCTGTAACTTCGCTAATTCATTTCATTTTTTGACATGGCCGCCGTATGACACAAGTGACGTTAGTCTTTGTCTTTCCCTGTACTGATGATCAGGGACCTTAACACGCCTTAATTTGCATCACTCTGTGGTACTTTTTCTGTTTTTGAAAGCCACTCATTGGTTTGATTATTCCTATACGCAGACCCTATTAATTCTTGGAACAGTTTTCCCCCACAGATCTCATTTTCTTATGTGTTCCACCTTTCCATAGGTTTTTCAGTGAGTCTCTGAGTCAGCAGCTGTCTGAAAGTGACTAGATTTTGCCAGGATCCTCCTGGGATCACCGGCTGGCTATATCTTCTCTCAGCACTTTGGTTTTGGTCCCTTGTTGCTGTTGAGAAGTCAGCTCTTTGGTCTGATTCTTTTGTGTGAAATCTGCTTTTGTACCTCTGAGATTTTTGGGGTTTTGTTTTTGTTTTTAACTGCACTTTGTCTAGGTGGATTTGTTTTATTTGTCCTGCTTGAGAATGGTTTATGCTCTTTTATTCTGAAGAAGGCTTAGGTCTTATAGTATGAAAAATGTTCTCTCCCCGACCCTTCTCTTTATTTTCTTCTTCAGTAATTCCTATTAGAAATACATTGGACCGGGGTGCCTGGGTGGCTCAGTCGGTTAAGCGTCTCGCTTTGGCTCAGGTCATGATCTCACCATCTGTGAGTTCGAGCCCCACGTCGGGCTCTGTGCTGACAGCTTGGAGCCTGCTTCAGATTCTGTGTCTCCCCCTCTCTCTGACCCTCCCCTGCTCATGCTCTGTCTCTCTGTCTCAAAAATAAATAAACATTAAAAAAAATTAAAAAAACAGAAATATGTTGGACCATGTCATTCTGTCCTGAATGCCTCTTTACTCCTCTCTGATATTTTCTATCGTTTTACTGCTTTTTGCTGTATTTGGAGTCTTTTTCTTAGGTCTCTCTTCCACTTCACTAATTCTCTCTTTAGCTATTAAAATCTTGCCGCCCCAGGGTGCCTGGGTGGCTCAGTCGGTTGGGCATCCAGCTTCGGCTCAGGTCATGATCTTCCCATCAGTGAGTTCAAGCCCCACATCGGGCTCTGTGCTGACAGCTCGGAGCCTGGAGCCTGCTTCGGATTCTGTGTCTCCCTCTCTCTCTCTCTGCCCCTCCCCCGCTTGTGCTCTGTCTCTCTCAAAAATAAACATTAAAAAATTTTAAATCTTGCTGCCCCTTAAGTTTTCAAGTTCCAATGACTTTTAAAAAAAAAACACGGGTCACCTGAGTAGCCCAGTCAGTTAAACGACTGACTCTTGATTTCAGCTCAGGTCCTGATCTCATGGTTGTGAGATCAGGCCCACATTGGGCTCTGCACTGACCATGTGGAGCCTGCTTGGGATTTTCTCTCTTCCTGTGTCTGTCTGTCTGTCTCTCTCTCTCTCTCTCTCTCTCTCTCTGCCCTTCCCCTGCTCCTGTGTGTGCATGCTATGTCTCAAAAAAACTTAAAACATTTTTTTTTTTTACAAGTTCCATATGGTTTTCAAACTCACTGCTTTTGTCATAGTGTTCTTTCATTATTTGTAAAAATTTAACGCTTACTACATGGTTTCTTCTGTTTCACCCTCTTGTGGTGCCATTCCTTGTTAAAATTAAAGAAAAAATTTAAGTAAACTCTACCCCCAACGTGGGGCTCAAACTGAGAACCCCAAGATCAAGAGTTAGGTGCTCTACCGACTGAGCCAGCCAGGCATGCCCCCCCCATCCCGATTTTTAAAAAAAAATTTTTTAAATGTTTGTTTATGTTTGAGAGACAGAGAGAGACAGAGTGTGAGCAGGTGAGGGGCAGAGAGAGGGAGACACAGAATCTGAAGCTTCCAGGCTCCAGGCTCCAAGCTGTCAGCATAGAGCCCGACGTGGGGCTTGAACTCACGAACTGTGAGATCACGACCCGAGCGAAGTCGGATGTTTAACCAATTGAGCCACCCAGGCGCCCCCCGATTTTTTTATTGAAAAAAATTTCTTGAAGTATAATTGACATACAATGTTAGTAAGTGATCTAGTGATTTGCCAATTCTGGACATTACTCAGTGCTCAGCACAGTAAGTGTGGTCACCGTTTATCACCATACGGTGTCATGACGATAGTATTGTCTCTATTCCGCACGCCTACCTTTCATCTCTGTGACCGAAAGTTTGTGAGCCTTAATCCCTTTCACCCATTCCTCCTCCCACACCTTCTCTCTGGCAACTACCAGCTCCTTGTATTCAAGAGTCTGTTTTGTTTTCTAGATACTACATAGCAGTGAAATCCTATGGTATTTGTCTTTCTCCGACTTATTTCACTTCGCATAATTCCCTCTAGGTCCATCCTGGATCTTGTATTGTCGGATCTTGTCGTCGGCGACACTTGGGTGCTTCCGTATTTTGGCCATTGTAAATAGTGCTGCGATCAACATAGGGTGCGTGTGTTTTCAAATTCGTGTTTCCATTTTCTTTGGGTAAAATACCCAGGAGTCGAATTACTGGCTCGTGGTTTTTTTTTTTTTTTTTTTTTTTTAAGGAAACTTCATGCTGTTTTCCACGGCTGTTACGCCAATTTACATTCTTACCGGCAGTGCTCGAGAGTCCCTTTTCTCCACACCCTCACCACCACTCATTTGTCTTTTTGATATTAACCATTCTCACTGGTGTGAGGTGATCTCTCATTGTGGTTTAAATTTGCGTTTCCCTGAGGAATGATATTAAACATCTTTTCACGTCTGATGGCCATCACTTTTCTTATATATCTTCTTAATGTTTATTTTGGAGATAGGGAGAGTACGAGTGGGGAAGGGGCAGAGAGAGGAGGGGTTAGAAGATCTTAGATGGGCTCCACGCTGAGAGCTGAGTCCGACACAGGGCTCAAACTCATGAACCTTGAGACCGTGACCTGAGCCGAAGTCAGACACTGAACTGACTGAACCACCCAGGCTCCCCTGGCCATCTTCTCTCTTTGCGAAAAAAAGGTCTATTCAGGTCCTCTGCTTGTTTTTTAAATAGAATTGTTCGGCGTTGGGGGGGGAGGGGGTTGGTGTTAAATTGTATGAGTTCTTTATATACCTTGGATATTAACCTCTTATTGCACGTGCCATTTGCAAATATCTTCTCCCATTTGGTAGGTTGCCTTTTGGTTTTGTTGATGGCTTCTTTTGCTATGCAAAAGCTTTTTAGTTTAGTTTAGTGGTCCCATTTGTTTCTAAGCTTGATGTCCGAGAGATTATTACCCGTGTTTTCTCTCGGGGCTTTTATAGTTTCAGGTCTCGTATTTAGGTCTTTAACCCATTTTGAGTTTGTTTTTTTGGGTATGGTGTGAGCAAGTAGTCCAGTTCTATTTTTTTTTTTTTTTTTTTTTGCACGTAGCTGTCCGAGTTTTCCCAACACTGCTTATTGGAAAGACTGTTTCTTCCCCATTGTGTATTCTCGCCTCCTTTGTCATAGATTAATTGACCACAGGAGCATAAGTTTATTTCTGGGCCCTTGTTCCTGTTGCAGTGACGTAGGTGTCTATTTTTTTTTGCCAGTATTCTACTGTTTTGAGTATTAGAGCTTTATAGTAGGTTTTGAAATCTGGAACCTGTAAGTCCATCTTTCTTCAAGATTGCTTTTGCTATTTCGGGTCTTTCATGGTTCCATACAAATTTTAGGCTCATTTGTTGTAGTTCTGTGAAAAATGCTTTTTGCTGTTTTGATAGGCATTGCTTTGAATCTATAGATTACTTTGGGTAGTAGAGACATTGAACAATATTCTGCCAATCCATGAAGATGGTATATCTTCCTATCTGTGTCCTCTTGAATTTCATTTATCAGCGTCTTATGGTTTTCACAGTATATGTCTTTCCTTCCTTGGTTAAGTTTATTCTTTTTGGTGCAGTTATAAATGGGGTTGTTTTCTTAATTTCTTTATCTGCCACTTCATTATTAGTGTATAGAATTGCAACAGATTTCTGTATATTCTGTATCCTACAACTTTACTGGAATTCATTTTGTTTCATGTCTGACTGCTGCAGCTAGGAGGACTTCTTATGTTGAAGAAAAGTGGTGAGAGAGGACAACCCTGTCTTGTTCCTGATCTTAGAGTAAAAGTTCTCAGTTTTTCACCATTGAGTATGATGTTAGCTGTGAGTTTTTCGACTATGGACTTTGTTACGTTCGGGTATGTTCTCTCTAAATCCCCTTAAGAGTTTTAATCCTGAATGGATATCTTGTCAAATGCTTTTTCTGCATCTTTTGTTATGATCATAAGGCTTTTATCTTTTCTCTTGTTAGTGTGATGTATCACTTTGATTGATTTGCAAATATTGAAACACCCTTGCATCCCTGGAATAAATCCCACCAGATCGTGATGTTATTAACACATTTAAAACAAAAAGGGTGCCCTTCCTTTTGTTAATTGTGTCTGCTGATGGTCCCTTACGGTGATTCATTTGCTTGCGTGGTTTGATTTTTGATTATGAGCTCATGTTTGACTGGGCTGCCTCCCCTGGTTTTCACATCCTCTTGGAACTATCTTCAGCGCCCGATTTATGCTGAGGCCAAACCAAGTGGAGAAGGGCTTATCTAAAGTACCTCTCCTGGGGCACCTGGGTGGCTCAGTCGGTTAAGCGGCCGACCTCGGCTCAGGTCATGATCTCACGGTCTGTGAGTTCGAGCCCCGCGTCGGGCTCTGTGCTGACAGCTCAGAGCCTGGAGCCTGTTTCAGATTCTGTGTCTCCCTCTCTCTCTCTGACCCTCCCCCGTTCATGCTCTGTCTCTCTCTGTCTCAAAAATAAATAAACGTTAAAAAAATAAAAATTAAAAAAAAATAAAGTACCTCTCCCATGAGGGTCCCTCACAGTGCTTTTCATTTACTTCTAGTACCTTAGAGATGTCACTGGTCTAGAAACACTTTTTGCATTGATTCCTCAATTTGGCTTTCCTGCACCACACGGGTTTGGATCTTGCACCTGTGCATGGCACAGACTTGGCATCTTGGTACATCACAGGCCTGCCCCCTTGCTCCTGCATCCGGTCACCTCCTTAGCCAAGTCCACTTCCTTGCTGATTGTCGGAGACAGTAGGGAATACTTTTTCTAGCCCATCTTCCATGGGGAAGCAGCCTTTTATGCTTCAGCTTCTGATAGGAGTCTCCCTTCTAGCCTCCATAGAACCACGGCCACTTCTGTCACTCGGTGGGCTGGAAGCTTCCTACCCTTAGCTGTTAGAGCCTGTAACCATTCTCACAGCCCTGGGCCACCTCAGCAGCATCTCATACTCCCACCCTGCTGGGTGTGACGTCCCTCCTTGCTTCTGGCCTTGAGAGTGTCCCTTGCTTTTGAGCTTAGTGGTGTATGTGAGGTTTTTCCTATTTTTTCCAGTGCTTCAGGGATCTGTGCTGGGACGGAGGGTCTGTGTTAGTTGCACGTAGCAGGAACTGGAGTTCTTTACCTAATAAGCCTTCCTGCTTTCGGTGAGCCTGTCTCCGCTTGATTTGGCCTCCATCTAATTCTGGAGTTGAAGATAGTTCTGGAAGGATGTGGGAAGCCATTTGTTTCCTTGGATGTTCTGAAAGACGCCCACTCTTCAAATCTCTGCTGGTTCACTCACATCTCCCCCCACCCGCCTTCCCCGTCTTTAGTCTTCTTATTACAACGGAGACCTCTTTGTTTCTTTAGTGACATAAATGATACGGTTCCTTGTCCCCCTCATCCTCAACTTTGGGCACAGAGCAGCTCCTGCCTCTGAGTAAATGCTACCACATGGCAGTTATTGCTGGGATCAGGCAAATGGCAAAGCGCACAGCAGTAGGAAGGTGAGCACAGATGAGCAAAGCCCAGGCTGTGTGCTTCCGAGAGTGGTGCTCACCCACTCTGACCGGGTGCCAAGGTTCCTCATCGCTCATGGGAAAAGGATAGTTTCCAAAGTCAAGCCCCTTCATTCTGTCTCAGCTTCTGCTATGGAAGATTCATTCTGCGAGGAAAGATACCCACAGAGATCCTTAGGAGACCCTCCATACTTGAGACTAGAATAAAAGCCATCCCCGTGCTGGCCGGGGCCTGGGGCAGCCCCTCCCAGGAGTCCCTTGGCTCGTAACTTAGAGACTGAGTTGAAGTTGGCATGAAAAGGGTTCGAAGGTGCTGGATAAAAGCCAGTAGCGGACCTCCTTGTTCCTACTTCTGCTTTGGAGACTAGAATTGGCTTTGATAATTTCCTTCTCAAGGCCGAGTGCGTCTTGGTGGGGTTTTTTTTTTTAAGTTTGCTTATTTTTGAGAGCACGCTCATGAGCGCAGGGGGAGGCTAGTGGGCAGAGAGAGGGAGAGAGAGCATCCCAAGTGGGCTTCGTGCTGCCAGCGCAGAGCCCGATTTGGCGCTCGAACTCACGAACTGCGGGATCATGACCTGAGCTGAGATCACGAGTTGGGACGCTTACCCAACTGAGCCACCCAGGCGCCCTGCATCGCTGGTTTGTTTACAAATCCCGGCGGTGAGGCATGGTCCCTGATGGGTCCACACTGAGCATGTGGCGCAGGGGAAGGACGGAAGCAGGGCGTCCGTGAAGCCACGCGAAGCATCTTCTGTACGATGGGCTGGTCCCTTTCCAGGCTGTGGAGGTCTCCATCCACTCTTACCCCTCCTCCCCCCACCTCCCTCCTGAGGCCCAGGATTAGTAATTGCTTTGGCTGTAGCCCCAGGCAGCGTGCAGTTGCCTCTTCCCTCCCCTGTGAGTGAGCTGGGAGACCTCGGAGGAGCAGAGTAGGTACCACAGGATTATTACTTTAAGGGCATCGTCATAGCTCCAGTGGCAACTCTGGTGTCTCAGCTCTTCCCGCTGGGTCCGGTGCAAAATATATGTGATTTTCTTTATTTAAAATTAAAAAAAAAATTGTTAATGTTTATTTATTTATTTTTTTAATGTTTATTTTTGAGAGAGACAGAGACAGAATGCGAGTGGGTGAGGGGCAGAGAGAGAGGGAGGCACAGAATCCGAAGCCGGCTCCGGGCTCCGAGCTGTCAGCACAGAGCCCCATGTGGGGCTTGAACTCACGAACCCCGAGATCACGAACCGAGCCGAAGTCGGACGCCCAACCCACGGAGCCACCCAGGCACCCCTGATTTTTTTTATTTAATTGGGGAAAGACTCACACAACCTAAAACTTCCCATAGTCACCATTTTTGAACCTACAGTTCGCTGGCTTAGTTAAGCACATCCACGGTGTTGTGCGGCCACCAGTTCCAGGGCATCCTCACCGCCCCCCCCCCAAAAAAAAGAAACTTCGTGCCCATTAGCTGCCCCTGAAATCCCCCCGCGCACAGCCCGTGGCAACCACAAATCTGCTTTCTGAACCCGTGGACTCGCCTTTTTGGATGCTCCGTGTAAATGGCAGGCTACAGCGGTGGCCCTGGGTGCTTGGCATCCTGTTTTCAAGGTCGTCTATGCTGCAGCAGGTGTCCGTGCTTCCTTCCCTTCTGTGGTGGGATGATGTCGGGCTGCGCAGAGCTACCCCGTTTGGTTCATCTGTCGACCACTTGATGCACGCTTGGGTGTCCCTACCCTCCGGGGATCGTGCATGGCGTGTCTGCGACTCTGATTGTTTTCCGGGGTGTGGACAGCTTCAGGAGGGTGGTGCTCTTGTGATCTCTGTATTCCGGGGGCGGCAGGGACAGTTTAGTGGGACGGGAAGCTGGGGACCGAGCCAGCAGCTCTTGGCAGAGATGTTGTTAGCTCACCTTTCTGTCTGGCCTGGTTCACCTCTGTATTTCGGGACTTTGGCTGGTGCTTGGGTTCAGTCCTGGCCGGTCTGTGAGGACATGGCAAGCAGGAGAGCTTTGGGGGCCCTGGAAGCCACCGAGACCTTCCCAGGGATGCCACTTGGCGTCCTGGGGCCTGCATCCAGGGCGGCACGGCTGGGGAGACGGGGAGGCAGGGTGGCTCCTGCAGAGCCCCTGGAGAGATCAGGTGCATAATGTCAGCCACCCTTGTCCTTGCAACTGCGTTTTGAGACCCCCACCCCCACCCCCACCCCCGCCCCCAGACGGCTACACCTGCCGACCCCTCAGCGGGTTCCCTACATCCTGTCCTTTGCATCCACCCTGCATTCTGTCACCAGGCACATGCGATCTTGTCCCTTCCCTTAGCATCCTATGTAAACTCAGGGTGAGGTCTGAATGCTTGAGTTCAGTATGTGTGACTGCCGCTACTTACCTCCTTTCTCCGCTGTCCTCAGCCTGCCTTCTGCCCGGGCTGAAGAACCCGGGGCTTCCTGAGCTCTGCCCACCCTGCTCTGCCAGCCCTGCCCTCCCCAGCCTGGCCCTCAGCCTTCAGGATCCCACAGGGCATCAGCTCCCTATGGGTGCTCCTTGGCAAGCTGACACCACATTTCTTACCCTGGATCCCAGGGAGGTGACATGCGTTTCCAGTAGATAAGGGCTCTGCTTGTGTCTGTACCCCCAGCATCTACCGGGCGCCCCAGTAAATGTCTCTTAGTGAACAGCATCCCTCAGATGGAGTCAGTCAGGTCTCCCCACACCCCTGGGAGCCAGCGTGGATTTGGGAAGGACCAAGTGCTATTTTAGGTGTCCTTTGCCACCAGACTCGGGCCCCTGGAGATACAGGCTCCAGTGATCCTGGCCACCCCATAGTGGGTGTGGTGAAGGCTGATGCTCGATCTCCTCCAGAGTCAGATGAGGGAGGCTGGGCCTCGTGACGGATTTCATGCCCCTTTTCTGGGTCTCCTGCCTCCACCCGGGCTCCTGCCTCCACCTCCTTGAGGGTTGTCTCTGACCTCCCGGTCTATGCGACCCTCCTCCTGCCCGGTGACCCCTTGCTCAGCACAGCGAGGCTGTAAGGTGGCTCCCACAGCCCGACAGGGGAGGCCAGGACCAGGCAGAAACCCCGTGTCCGCATCACTCCACATTCCTCCCGACCCCGAACCCTGGCAACCCCTTAATCTACTTTCTGTGGCGAGGTTTGCCTACTCTGGACGTTTCACATACATGGAATCCTACGATATGTGGCTGCGTCCGGCTTCTCTCCTTGGCGTTATGTATTCAGGGTTCATGGATGTCGGAGCACGTGTCCACGCTTCGTTCCACTTGTGACCGAATCCTATGCCACTGTATGGACAGACCACGTTTTGTTTATAGTTTCATCTATCGTTGGACGTTTGCGTTGTTCCCTCTAGGCTATTGTGAACAGTGCCGCTGTGAACGCTCGTTTATGGGTTTATGTGTGGACGTGGTTTTCATGTATCTCGGGTACGTATTTGGGAGGAAGATTTCTGGATTACGTGGTGAATCTGATTTATTGAGGATCCACGGAATTGTGTCCCACGGTGGCTGCACTGTGTGACATTCCCATCAGCAGCGCACGAGGATGTCAGTTTCTTCGCAGTCTCACCAGCGCTTGCTACTGTAGCTTTTATCTTTCATTCTAGCCATCAAAGTTGAAACTGAAGATTATACAAGGCATCTCTGATAATTACAGAAAAGTTAAGGGACCGATCAGCAAAGATAAGGGACAAGAGGAAGAGAGGGATGTCCTGTAAACCTGTAAACCTGCTTCCTATAAACCTGGAAGCAATGTGCTATTTTGTTCATCCTTTCCTATTTTTTCCTGCGCACACAACTATATCATTACGGACTTTCATGGACGTGAGATCTTGTGGCCTGTTGGTTTTTCCCTGTAGCGATATCCCATGAAAATTTTTCTGTGTTCTAAATATTTAAAAAAAATTTTTTTAATGTTTATTTTTGAGAGAGAGGGAGAGACAGAGTGTGAACGAGGGAGGAGCAGAGAGGGAGACAGAGACGGAATCCAAACCAGTCTCCAGGCTCTGAGCTGTCTGCACAGAGCCTAACACGGGGCTCAAACCTGGGGTCATGACTTGAGCTGAAATCGGATCCTTAACCAACTGAGCCACCCAGCCTCCCCTAAATATTTTAAAAATGTTTCTTAAGGCTCTGTAGTATACTGCCTTTGGGATGTACCCGTTTATTTATTTCAACCCGTTTCCTTATAGCTCACCACTTCCCCAATTTTAAAGTTTGCTTATTTACATACTTATTTATAGATTTTTTTTTTTAAAGTTTATTTTGAGAGAGAAAGAGCATGCAAGCAGGGGAGGGGCAGATAAAGAGCGAGAGCACACAAGAATCCATAGCAGGCTCTGCACGAAGCCTGACGCAGGGCTGGTACCCGCTAACCATGAGATCGTGACCTGAGCTGAAATCAGGAATCAGATGCTTAAGCCACTGAACCACCCAGGTGTCCCATGAGTTTATTTATTTTGAGAGAGAGAGGGAGGGAGAGAGAGAGCGGGCACGTGCACAGGAGCAGGGGAGGGGGGGAGAGAGAATCCCAAGCAGGCTCCACGCTGTCAGTGCAGAGCCCGACGCTGGGCTCTGTCTCCCAGTTAGATCATGAGGTGAAGTCAAGAGTCATGTGCTTAACTGACCGAGCCACCCAGGTGACCCAGTTTTTTACTGTTTTAAACAGGTCAGGATGATGACGGTTACCTGTTTATCTCTGTACACTCGTCTCAGTTCCTCAGTATTTGTTCCTAGGGATCAAGTTGCTGGTTAAAAGCACAGATACCAGCACTGTCCAGTGCAAATTATAATGCAAGGTGGAATAATTCTAAATGTTTTCAGAAGCTACATATGTAATTCTACGTTTTCTAGTAGCCATGCTTTAAAAAAATTTTTGTAATGTTTATTTTTGAGGGAAAGCACGAGCGGGGGGGGGGGGGGGGGGCAGAGAGATGGGGAGACACAGAATCCGAAGCAGGATCCAGGCTCCGAGCCGACAGCACAGAGCCCGACGTGGGGCTCGAATTCACAGACCGCGAGATCGTGACCTGAGCCGAAGTCGGCCACTTAACTGACTGAGCCACCCAGGCAGCGCCCCTGTAGTAGCCATGTTTAGAAAAGAAACAAGATACAGTTAATTTTAATATTTTACTTCTAAAATATTTCAGCGTATGACCAATATAAAAATTATGGAGACTGTGTGCATTCTTTTTTGTACTCAGTCTTTGGAAGCTGGTGTGTATTTTACACAATTTCATACCTCCGGTTCCAGCTTGGACTGCGCGCACGCACACACACACACACACACACACACACACACACACACACAGATTGGGCCAGTTAAACTCCCACCAGCCTGTGGAAGGGTGTGACCTCAACCCTCAGGCTGAAATCTAAAACCAAAGATAACGAGGTCAACGTGCCAGGCACCCAAGTGACTCTGCCTCTTGTCTCCATGGCACCCGTGACCGCCTGGGGACCTGGAGAAGGGCTGAGGGAGGAGCAGGGAGACCAGAAGAGCTTCCGTCCTTGGAGCCCCCGAGGGCGCTCTGCACACAGGTGTAGGTGCCCACAGGACACGTCCTCTGGGGGACCCCGGGACCTGAGAGCGCGTGAGGTCTTCGGAAGTCAGTTCGTGAGGCCTAAGATGTTCCTTCTCCCAGTCCCTGAGCCCGGGGAGGCTTCCCCGAGTTGAGCTCCGAGCTCTTGGCTCAGGGGATTTGGGTGCCGAAGACAGGGGTCCAGAGATGGGAGGCTGTTTTCCTCATCCCTCTGCTTTCAGTCAGGCACGACAGGGAAGGGTGTGGGCACCCGTGCGTGCGCTTTGGATGCAGAATTCAGCCCTGGACAGTCAGGGCTCAATTGACGTGGACTGCTGTGGTTCCCAGGATTAGGCACGTAATTCATTTTCCTGATGGCGCTTTTGAGACGTAACACGTTCCCTACATCTCACCCATTCAAAGTGTACTCGGGTTTTAGAATAATCACAGGGCTGGGCGTCCCTCACGATCTAACTTTGGAACATTTTCCTCCCCTCCCCTCCGCCCTCCCCCAAGAGGCTCAGTACCTATCAGCATGACTCCCCATCCTTGCCTAGCCCCAGGCAAGCCCTGGTCTAGTTTGGATTTGCCTCCCTGAGCATCTCCTATAAATGGATTCATGCAATGTTAGGAGCACATGTGTGGCTGCAATTTCTATGGTTATTTCTCGTCCGTGTGCTTTTGTTTTTTGTTTTTTTTGTTTTTGGGGTTTTTTTTGATCTGCGGTTGAGTGCTGGGCTGCCTTTGATCGGTAACCCACGAACATAAAACCGCACACATTCTGCCAGACAAACTGAGCTTAAATCCTGGGTCTCCCTTTCAAGTTTAGGGCCTGACCTTCAAGTCACCTAACGCCTCAGATCCTCAGTTTGCTCTTCTGGAAAATGGGAGCAGTCCTTCCATTATACGGTCATGGTAAGGGTTAAATAAGACCATGTGTGCCCAGGACGTGGTGCTCAGCTAACAGATGATTCATCAGTAGCAGTATTTTCGAGATCCCTCGGCTGTCCCATGTGCTACCGTATTGTGTGCCTAAAATATTCATTACATCACTAATAAATATGCATTGTGTATTAGAGGAAATTTAGAAGATATAGATGAATGAAACCAAAACAAAGCCTTTAATCCCTCTACGGAGAAAGACCATTGCTATTATTATTTTGGGGAAAGGGAGTCCGGATTTTCTTTCCTTACTTCTATACATTTGTGTATATCTACATGTTTTCCCCAGCATGAGGTCATGCTATTTTTGTAGCAGGCGGTTGTGTTTTAAGTAAGGACCATGCCCAGTGTGGGGCTTGACCTCACAACCCCGAGACTGAGAGGGGCAGGCTCTGCCTGCTGAGCCAGCCAGGCGCCCCATAGCAAGCTGTTTTAAACATTTTTAAAGTTCATTTTGAGCGAGACACACACACACACACACACACACACACACACACACACACACACACACAATCCCAAGCAGGCTTTGCGTTGACAGGACTCAAACTCAAAAACCATGAGATCATGACTTGAGCTGAAATCAAGAGTGGGACCCTCAACTGAGCTACCCAGGTGCCCTGACTTTTAAACATTCTCTGTGGAATGTATTTTCATGTCCGATATATAACTGTCACTTCTCAAAAGCAGCTTGCTTTTTTTTTTTTTTTTTTTTTTTTTTTTTTTTTTTTTTTTTAATTGACTAAGCCTTCTGTAAAATATTTGACCAATCTGCTTTGGGTGAGCACTTAGGTCGAGTCCATTTTTTAAGCTGTTAAGAATCCACGGGTGGACACATTTATGTATTTGTCTTTTGTACTCGTTGGATTTATTTTTTCCTGCCAGGTAGAATCACTGAAATTTTCAGGTAAACCTTTTATCGTAATATCAGGTACAGAAAAGTACATCACCCGTGAGCATAGAGTTCCATGTCCTTGCTGAGCACACGTGTGTGTAACCTGAACCTGGATGAAGAAATAGAATATTCCCACTACCCAGAGGCGCCCCTCACGCCCCATTCAAATCACTACTCCCCGTTCGGGGGCAACCACTATTCTGGCTTCTCTTTTTTAAAAAAATAAGACAACATCATCATTTTTATTATATTTTTTAAAGTCTTTTTTTTTTCTTTTAGAGAGTGCATGACTGGGGGAGGGGGAGAGAGAGAGAGAGAATCTCCAGCAGGCCCAATGCTCATGTGGAGCCTGACGTGGGGCTTGCTCCCATGACCCTGGGATCATGACCCGAGCCGATATCAAGGGTCGGACACTCCACTCTCTGTGCCACCCAGGCACCACCTTGTCATTGCTATTACCAGACAAGTTTTAGATAGGTTCATAGCAAAATTCAGAGGAAGTTAGTTTTCGCCTATGCCCTCACCCCGACACGTGCCATAGCCTCCCGCCTTATCCGTGGCCCCCGCCAGTGTGGTACGTTTGATACAGTCGATGAACCTGTATCGACACTTCATTATCGCCCGGAGTCCATTGTTCACATTAGGGTTCACCTGTGGTGGTGCACCTTCTGCAGGTCTGGACGTATGTTCAGCGACGTGTGTCCGTCATGATGGGACCCACAGGATAGTTTAACTGCCCCGGAAACCCTCTGTGCTCTGCCTGTTCATTCCTCATCCCCAGACTCGGACACGGAGACCTTTCTCGTGCCTTCACGGTTTTGCCTTTTCCAGGAGGTCCTAGTAGAATCTTACAGTGCACGGCCTTTCCATCCCGACTTCTAACCCTACAGAGGACTTTTTACCCGTTTTCGAGCTCCATTTAAATGGAATCCTAACATACTTGCTCTTTGGCATCTGACTTCTTTTCCTTGATTTTATGTTTCTGAAGCTCACCCAGGTTATGGCACGCACCGTCTGCTCGTTTTCCTTGCTGTATACTACTCCATTGCTTGAGTAGACTGCACCTCAACACTTGATTCTGCCGTTGTCGGCATTTGGATAGGTTCCAGTCTAGGGCTGTTGGAACCGCACTGCTGTGAACCTCTCCTTCTTTCTGTACCTCTTCTGACGAGCGCAAGGGTGCGTTTCTGTTGGGTGTGTGCCCAGGACTGCAATCCCTGAGCCCTGTAGAGTATTCGGATGTCCTTGCTGATACACACCTGATAGGAATGGCCATGTCCTCCTCCAGAAAGGTGGTTATTGCCCCTCACGGTCATCCCACTTTTCCAAGAGTCAGTTTCTACATCTGCAATGGGAATACAGCCCTATCCCAGGGTGCCGTGGGGAACAGGTGCACTGATGTGTGGAGATGCGCCTCTGGTACACGGAGAACCCTTCACAGCTGTTGGCCATCCTGAGGGGTATTTCCTCACCAACAGCTTCTAGGGAGGCTGGAGAATTCTGAGCTATAGATTCTTTTTTTTTTTAAATACTTATTTACTTTGGGAAGAGCACAAGCAGGGGAGGGGCAGAGAGAGGGGGACAGAGGATCTGCAGCAGGCTCTGCGCAGACAGCAGTGAGCCCGACGTGGGGCTCGAATTCACAAACCGTGAGATCATGACTTGGGCCGAAGTCAGACGCTCAACTGACTGAGCCACCAGGAGCCCTTGAGCTACGTATTCTTAAAGTGATACAACCTGAGCCTGAGACCCCCCCCCCAAAAAAGATGAGGAGGACACCTGGCTAGCTCAGCCGGTGGAGCATGTGACTCTTGATCTGGGGGTTGTAGTTTGAGCCCTGCATTGGGTATAGAGATTACTTAGATTACTTAAAAAGGGGGTGCCTAGGTGGCTCAGTCAGCTGAGTGTCTGACTCTTGATTTCGGCTCAGGTCATGATCCCAGGGTCGTGGGATCGAGCCCCACGTTGGGCTCCATGCTGAGCGTGGAGACTGCTTGGGATTCTCTCTCCCTCTGCCCCTTTCCCCCCTCGTGCGTGCGCGCGCGCGCGCACACACACACTCTCTCTCTCTCTCTCTCTCTCTCTCTCAAATAAACATTTTTTTTTCTTGTAATACTTGAAAAAAAAGCAACAGCAAATGAGATGACCAGCTGGTCCCAGAAATTAGCTGTCTCTGGAACAAGAAAAGACATTTATAATAGGGCATGGGAAATGCCGGGAGGAGCCGGGGGGAGGGGGGATGGCTGTTTGGAAAGTTTTGCCCGAACCGTGTATAGTCCCCGGGGAACCGGCCCTCAAGGCCTTGGAGCACCAGGATATGTGGGCAGGCAGGCGATACCGAGTGAAGGCAGGTTGAAGGCGGGGTCAGGAGATGGACCCCACTCCACCAGTCACCGGTCGTGCGGTCTCGAGTGCTCTGAGCTGCAGTTTGCAAATTATCCCACAGAGAAAAGCACATCTGCTCCCTTATGCAGGATGTGTCGTGGATGAGGGGAGACAATGCAGGTCCGGGTGTCATACTGTGTGCTTCATAAAACAGGCCCTCGTGGGGGTGGAGCCCTTATGAAACCCGGGATGTGCAAGGCCCCGTCTTACTGGGGAAGACACAGCGGCCCGCCAGCCCGAAATGGTAATTACGAAAAACTGTACTTAAGGTTTTCTAGAACTACTGGGAAGATCTAAATACGTCCTCCACAGCGCAATGATCAAAATTCTCTTTCTTCTCCTTCCAATCCCCTTGCTGCACCAGATTCTCCTTCCGCGTCCTACTGCGTGTCTCCCAAGTGACTTCCAGCAGCAGCCCGAACCCCTTTGCCCTGCCATGCCCCTCTGTCTCTCCGTACGTGACCGTATGAAGCCCCTTGCTCCTGCTCCCCCTGTCTTCGGGAGCAGGAGGGGAAGAAGTCACACGGATGTGATCCCTTTAGGGGGAAGGGGAAAATGAGCTGGTTCACTTTCGTGCTGTCCCGGCAGCTGCCGTTCGTAGCACAGGCTGTCTTGCCGGGGGATCGGAGGTAATGACCCCAGGGGTGCACTGCCAGGAAGAATGGGACGCCCTTTGTCGGTTTCTTCGTCTGGAGGTGGTCGGTGTTGCCCGCCTGGGAAGTGTGGGAGAATGTCACCAGCCTCCTGCTGGTGGCTCAAGTTCAGCGGTCAGTGATGTCTTCTCTCTCTCTTTCTCTCCCTCCCTCCCCTGTTTCCCAGTCTCCTCAGACCAGATCGAGCAGCTCCACCGGAGGTTTAAGCAGCTGAGTGGAGACCAGCCCACCATTCGGTAAGATCTGCAGTTGGGTTTGGGCCTTGGGCAGCTCCATGGCCCTTGAGGATTTCTCTTCTCTCTCTTTCCCTGAGTTCAGCATGACTCTGGAAGAGCCCCTGGGTGGCCCCATTTCCTGTGGCAAACTTGCAGTTGTCATTCTTTTGGTCCCTCTAGATAAGATGTTCTAGAGCCATACTTGTTGGGATCAGGAATGTCTGTCTAGAGTGAAGACAGGGGGCCAGTCAGCCACATGTACCCTGCCCTGGCTTCCTCAAATGGGACACGCTCCTGGCCTCTGTGCTTAGAATCTCAGGTATACGTAACTTGAAGACCTCGTTGAAGGTCTCTTCACTCTGCTTCCTCTCCGTTGTTAGTTCCGGCCTCAGGCAAGATGGCGGGCAGCAGACTGATTTCTTGACAGAAGTCAGACTGGCCATCCTACATTGCCTTTAAAAAAGTTTTTTTTAATGTTTGTTTATTTTTGAGAGACAGAGCGTGAGTGGGGGAGGGGCAGAGAGAGAGAGAGGGAGACACAGAATCCGAAGCAGCCACCAGGCTCTGAGCTGTCAGCACAGAGCCCGACGCAGGGCTTGAACTCATAGACCGTGAGATCATGACCTGAGCTGAAGTCAGATGCTTACCCGACTGAGCCACCCAGGTGCCCCCCTACATTGCATGTTTAATGTTAATCTTTTAGAAGCTGGGTAGGTTCATTCTCTTTTTTTTTTAATTTGTTTTTAAGTTTATTTTTGACAGAGTATGAGCGTGAGCTGGGGAGGGGCAGAGAGAGAGGGAGATACAGAATGTGAAGCAGGCTCCACGCTATGAACTGTCAGCACGGAGCCCGACGCGGGGCTCGAACTCAGACTGTGAGATCATGACCTGGGCCGAAGTCAGACGCCCAACCGACTGAGCCACCCAGGTGCCCCAGGTTATTTCTTTATGAGGAGGAATGCCCTAAACTGTCCCCCTTACCCCAAGAGAGAGTGTGTTCAGTCTTCCATGCTGGTTGAGTTCTATAGAGCTAGGTTAGTGAGCGATCCTAGTTAGCATGTTTGGTCGTTGCACAGTTGGGGAGGAAGCTTCAAGTTGAAGTGTAGCAAGCGGGGTCCCCGACGCACAGTAAACAGCGTTCTACCACAGACTTTCAAACAGATGGAGTTTCCTAAAATAAATATGCAAGGTCTTCAGGTTACAGTCTTTGAACTTCCAACATTTAATAATACTTAATAATAATTTAAGAATATTAAAAATATTAAAATTTAAAAATAATAACTTTTAATAACCCAGGGAAACGTCCTTTTTCTTAGCCAACAGACTAAAATTTCACCTAAGCTTTATGGAAATTGACAGAAACAATCACTTTCCTTGGTCTGTCTAAACAAAAGCATGTTGTTGATCCCACACGTCATGTTTTCAAAGCATCCGTTTCCAGAGCTTAGATTCTGGTGATCTCTTGGTTCCTGTGGCCTCCTGTCTCAGTTTGATTGTATCCAAGGCAGAATTAAAGCCAGTTAGGAGTGTTGTGGTCAATTCTGTCTGTGACACCTGGGTAAGCCCCGTGAAGGAGAGGGAGTGAGCCCAGGGGAAAGTCACCTGGCTTCTCATCGGCTCCGAGAGCGTTCCATGTCCGAGTGGGAGCCGGTCACCGTGGCCAGGGCTAGAGATGCAAATTGGTTTTTCCCAGAGCAGTGACGGAGCGGGGCTGGGCCATCAGCCAGGGTGGAGACTGGAGTGCTTTCCCAGGGCCGGGTGGGCACACCTTGGCCGGACACCTGGGAGTCTAAGGAGAGGCCACGTCTGTGCACCTGGATGTTGGAACCTGGAAGTGTCAAGGGCACCCCCCTTCCTTCGGGAGCTTCTGTGCATGTGCTCTGTACCAGGTGCTTGGTACCTGTGCTGCTGGATGCAGCCTACCGTGGGTGGCGTGTGAAGGCGGGGCCCCCTTTCTCAAGATAGTCTTCCAGTAAGCCCCGGAAGAAGCTGCTCTAGTCGGGGGTCTCTGGGTCTTGCCTCTTGAGAGGTTGTAAGTTTCCGTGCCGCGTGTGTTTAATTTCCAGACTTGGGGGAAACAGAGGCAAAAACCCAGACTTGAGAAACCGTTTGCATCGGCCTCCTGTATAGGAGGGGCTGTGTGTGTTTGCGTTAGTTGCTCTCTGTCTCTGAGCCTCCGTCCTCATCCGTAAAGTGATTTGGGTGCGGAACGTAAGCAGGTACCATGTGGGAAGATCCCACTTTGAGCTGGTTGGGCAGCCCGGCTGCCATCCTCCCCACGGTGGGTGAGGTCTCGGGGACCCACCCTGAGATGCCTGTTAGCAGATGTCTGACCGTGGGGCGGGAGTGGAGGCGGGGAGCACAGGTGCTGTGTGGGGAGGGGGCTGTGAGGCCCTCGGAGCCCCTCCCACTTCGAGGTTCTAGCATCCGAGCCCGGTGTCGCCCAGCGGCCCCTCCGGGGCCTCTGCGAGGACGAACTGAAACACTGTGACCTGCACACATTCTTTCCCAGCTTGAGCGTGTGTGCGTGGATCACTCGAGAATGTTCCTAATGCAGGCTCGGCCTCAGCAGGTGGGTGGGGCCTGAGACTCTGCATTTCACTGGGGGTCGCAGGGCCCCCAGGGGCCAGCACGGTGCCCCGGGGCACAGTTAAGTGCTCACTCAGCAAATGCAGCTGCCTTTCTCTCTGCCACTGACCAGCTCTCCCGCCCCCTGGCCTCAGACGTCAGTCTGTGTGGTATTCCCAACCTCCTCCACTCCCCTCAGGCCCGTGGCCTCCCTCCCTTGCCTCACATCCCTCTGACTAAACCCGTCCCGGCTGTTGGGCCTTAGCAGCGTTTCTCCAGCCAAGTCTGCCTGGACGATGCCCCCGACCCAGTCAGCGCCCCGTCAGGCTCCCTGGGCCCCGCACATCTCTGTAGCCGCATGGGGTGACTCCAGTTCGCCTCCCGGTGGGACACCGGCTGTGAATGTGTGTGTGAATCACCTGGGAGCCTGGTTCAAAGGCAGGATTTGATTCACGGGTCTGGAGCCGGGCCCGAGACTCTGCATTTCCAACAAGCATGAGTGGTCGTGGGCAGGTCGGCCTCCCCAGCACGGAGGATGGTGCCCAGTGGGCCCCCCGGGTTCTATGGGTGGAGGCTGCATCCTCTCAGGCACGGAGACTCCTACCTCCCACTCGTGGGCTAGGCCAGGGCGTGGGAATACGAGCCCTCGGCTCTGCCTCCCCACCCCCAGGACCACCGCACACCTCACCCTTTGCGCATCTGCCGAGACCCAGTGAGCAGCCCTTGCTCCAGCTTTGGGGGCTCCCCTGTGCCTTTAAGGTGACATCTGTACTCTAGCTGGGGTCCGCCAAGGTCTTTAGATGCTGGCTTTTGCTTTGCTGAGGTCTCAGTGTGGACACCACGTCCTGCAGGATAACCCCCCTACCTCCTGTCCTCCCATGGCCTCCTCCTGGGGGTGCCCCAACCTGCCACTTACAGAATTGCAACTGTGCCCCTAATAGACAGCTGGCCCCGTGCAGGGCGGGAACTGGGGCTTTGTTTCTTGGGCCTAGTGCTCAGTTCAGGTCTGGTAATGTTCTAGATGCTCGGGGGTACAACTGGCGGGTTGAACGAACGAATGAATGAATGAATGAATGAGACCAAAGTAATGAGGCAAAAGTGAGTATAAGAACTACCAAAATTCTTTAAAATCGTTTTTAATGTTTATTTTTGAGAGAGGGAGGGAGGGGAGAGAGAGACAGAATCTGAAGCAGGGTCCAGGCTCTGAGCTGTCAGCCCAGAGCCCAATGTGGGGCTCAAACTCATGAACTAAAGATCGGAGGCTTAACCAACTGAGCCACCCAGGCACCCCAGGACTACCAAAGTTCTCTTTATACGCCATGAAGCATGGTGTACGTGAGACCCGTTGTTGTTAATACTGTTTCCCTCCAGAAGGTGTACATATTCCCGGGAAAGAATTTATCTGGGGCCTGGCTCATAGGAACTGCTCACCGATGTAAGCTGTTATTATCTGAGCATGTTACTTGAGCCTCATAAAAACCCCACAGGAAGCAGTGGTAGGAACACCTGTTCTCCCCATTTTACAGACGGGAGGCTCAGAGAGGTCGTGTACCTGTGCCTGAGTCACACAGCTTGTAAGTGGAGGAGCTCAGTGCTGAGATGCCTCTGTAAGGAAGTTGTGGACATTTCTTGCGAGTGGTCTCGGGACCTCAGTCACCCTCGTCTGCCGTCTGAGGACCCTTACCATCCCGCGGTGGGCATGTATAATTCCCACCACCAAAGCCCCTGCTCCCTAATTTCCTAGTCTCTGCTGGGAGGGTAGCGTCAGCCGCACATGGTGACAGCCCTGCCCAGCAGGAAGGAGGTGACAGGCCACAGTGTTCTATGCAAACAGGCCTGCCTGAAAAGCCCCTCCCAGACCCACTTTGCCTGATCCTAATCTGTCTCTCAGGACCCGGAAAAGGGTGATTGGGCAGGTTTTCGGTCCCGCGGGCTTTCCTGCCCACCCTCCTAGGGCAGAAGGATGAGCAGCCCTGGGCTGTGATCTGGTCCCTAGCACCGTCCCCACACTGCCAGGGGGTTCCCGAGTGACCCTGGGGGGGGCCTCTCTGATACCTGGGTACACCTGGGGGGCTGTGGATTATGCTGGGGTTTCAGAGTAGGGAAAGGAGCTTTTGCTTCCTTAGGGTTGAGTTTGGCGAAAGGCACTGACTGGGGTCCGCTGGGCGAGGCCCCCAGCACCGCAGTCTGTGAGGGGTGTGGGAGGCAGCACCCTTTGCCCCTGCCTCTCAGAAAATGAAGGTGCCCGAGAGCCTAGGATCCCATGGGGCAGGCGTTGGGGGGGGGGGGGGGGGGGGAAAATACCTTCAGTGCAAAAGGCCCCTTAAAAGTGGCCATTTAAACCTGAAGGCTTTAAACATAGACCTGATAAGTTTTGTAAGTTGCATTAAAAAATGAAGAGGGGCTCAGGTCATGATCTCCACGGTTCGTGGGTTCGACTCTGCGTGGATAGTGGGGAGCCTGCTTGGGATTCTCGCTCTCCCTCTCTCTCTGCCCCTCCCCACTTGCTCTCTTTCAAAATAAATAAACTTAAAAAAATATAAAATTTTATTAATGAAGAATTGAGTTTCTGAATTTGTGACTTTGTTAAGTTGTATATAGCTTAAAAAAAAAAAATCAAAACCGAGTAAAAACTGCCAAAACGGATTTAATGTTAACCCACCATTTTCCTATCCATGTTTGGTTGGTCTCCTCTCCTTCTAAAAATTATCCTAGGATGTGCAGGGATGGCCTCACCCCTGAGGCCTCAAAGCTGATATGTCAGGACTCCCGCTCTGTGTGTGTGTGTGTGTGTGTGTGTGTCTTACAAAGCCCAGCATCTGATTTAAAAAACAAAAATTCGGGGCACCTGGGTGGCTCAGTCGGTTGGGCATCCAGCTTCGGCTCCGTTCATGATCTCAGGGTCTGTGTGTTTGAGCCCCACATCGGGCTCTGTGCTGTCAGTTCTGAGCCTGGAGCCTGCTTTGGATTCTGTGTCTCCTTCTCTCTCTGCCCCTCCCCTACTCACATCTGTCTCTATCAAAAAAATGAATAAATGTTTAAAAAAAATTTTTAAAACAAAAATTCATAATGCTGCATTATTTTTCTTTAAGGGCCCCCCAAAACCTGAATCCACCCTGACCACAAAGCACTGAGCTCCATGGCCTCTTGGAGAAATGCTTGAGTAGAAAATGGTCATGTGACACATCGAGTACCAATCCTATGCAGAGACTTCTGTCCTCAAAACGTTTTCTTCTTCTAGCAGGGAAGCCCCTCCCCAAGGAAACCCATGAACAGATCCGGATTGCAGGTAGTGAGGAAAATACAATAATTGCTGCGTGCACTTTTTCTTTCTGAAGTCGGGCCACTCGACTGGTGAATGTCTTAAACAGCAAATTTGACTTCCTGAGAGCGGCCGCGGCAGGCTCTCGAAGCCCCAGAAATAGACGCTGTGCCATACGTCAGACATCGTGCTGCAGGCCGGTAGGAGGGCTGATTAGGTAAAGCCACACCGCAAAAATATTTGTAGATTCACCAGGCCCCCGAGTGTGGAGTGAGTCGTGGCATGAACGGAACCACGGACATACGAGGCGAAGGCGGGGAGCGGTGTTCGTTGTTCGTCACCAAAGCATACGGCAGCCTTCGGACAGGCTGCCCGCCAGGGCACCGACAAAGCCCTGACTCCGCGTCCTGTTTTGCATCCCCCGGCGGCACTCACCCCGGCTCTGTCGAGTTAAAGGTCTGCTCACAGTCAAGTGCGTACGTAGGAGCCCCAGCTGCCGTTAGCTGAGGGCTGGCATGTGCCGGGCACGGGGCTGAATGGCCACACGTGGGGTCCTAGGGGTCTCAGGGAGCCTGTGAAGTTCACACCATTATCCCATCTTCCAGATTGAGAAACTGAGGCTAAAGAGGATAAGGTCACCCAGCAGGGCTGGGGTTCAGAGGCAGAGCTGGAGGCCCCCAAATAGTTTCCTATTTAAAATTTGTATCTTGTAGGGACACCTAGGTGGCTCAGTTGGTTGGGCATCCTAGCCTTGGTTTCAGCTCAGGTCATGAGCTCACAGTGTTGTGAGATGAAGCCGCGCATCTGGCTCTGTGCTGGCGGCTCAGAGCCTGGAGTCTGCTTCCATTTCTGTGTCTCCCTCTCTCTGTTCCTCCCCCACTCGCACTCTGTCTCACTCTCTCAAAAATAAGCAAACATTAAAAAAAAAAAAAATGTTTAAGGCTGTATCTTTTGATGGGTTTACTTAGGGAGGGTGTTCCCTGCTTAGAAGAAAAGCCAGAGCCTACAGTGATCATACTGCATTTGTCTAAAGTAAGCCATTTTAATCTAGTAGCTTTGCTTTTAGCTTGTCAAATAGCTAGAAATTTCCTTTTTTTTTTTTTCTTTCTTTAAGTACTCACAACAGTGAAGAGTTGAGGCCCTGCCTTCATCCTCAGGCCATTTTGCTGTCAGTGTTTAACAGGTTCCGGGAGTTAACGCATCTTCCCTTTAAGGCTTCGGCTTGGATGGCGCATGTTCATCTGAAAGAGAAGAGCCCACAGTTGCTTGTAAAACTCCCCAGGCCACAGTGGGCACAAGCGGGCCTGCTCTCCTGTCTGTTCAGGTGACCCGGAGAGCCGTGCAGGGGTCCCTTCAGTGTGAGGGGTGCAAGGTGTCCCTGAAACAGGACGAAGCTTTCTAAATGGACCCGAATAATTCGCAAGTCTCGAATAGAAAGTTTTTACAGAGACTCTTTCCCCCGGAAGTTGAAGGACTCAGCCCTTGCTTGCAGAAGCAGGTAGTGGGGGCTTCTGTTTGGAGTGGGGACATGGGTGGGGGTGCGGGGAGGGAGGACCGGAGGGGGAACTAGCATGCACACAAGTTCATTATATGTATTCTTTAGTTTTTTTTAGTGTTTTTTTATTTTTGAGAGAAAAAGAGCATGAATAGGGGAGAGAGGGAGACACAATCCAAAGCAGGCTCCAGGCTCTGAGCTGTCAGCACAAAACCCACCGCGGGCCTTGAACTTACAAAGAGTGAAATCATGACCTGAGCGGAAGTCGGATGCTTAACCGACTGAGCCACCCACGCGTCCCACAAGCTCATCACATGTGAGATGAGGGAAGGAAACAGGACAGGGAGGGTGCATGTCTTGGGACCGTGGTGGGAGAAGGACCTTGGGGTAGGTGGCCATGTTTGGACTAGAACAGAAGGGACAGAAGGAGCTCTGTGTGATGACAAGAGGGAAGGGGCGCGAGGCAGTGGCAGACCCCTGTGCGATGGGCCTTCGTCCCTACCTCCCTCCTGACCTGTCAGCCTCCTGCTCCAGTCCCAACTCTGCGTCCTGTTTTGCATCCCCCGGCAGCACTCACCCCTGCTTTGTCGAGTTAAAGGTCTGCTCACAGTCAGGTGCATACATAGGAGCCCCAGCTGCCGTTAGCTGAGGGCTGGCATGTGCCGGGCACGGGGCTGTTCCTGCTGTTCCCGCCTCGGAGCTCTAGAACGCACTCGTGACCTGCTTTCTAGAATGCTTTTCTCCAGAGCGGGGTTTCTATTGGCACTTGGGGCTGGAGAATGTGTGTGGGGGCAGGGGTGTTCTGTGCATGGTAGGGTGTAGAGCACATTCTGGGACCCCCCCCCCCACCGGGTGACTACCGAAAAGGTCCCCAGACATGGCCCCGTGTTCCCTGGGGGTTTGAGAACTCACCACACTCTGCTCTCTGCCGTGTGTCACCTTTCCTGGTCGCCCCACTGAGACTTGATCTGATTCTCTGGGGTCTCTGTCCTGTCTCTGCTTGGTATGGTTGCAAAGTGCTCATTGCTGCCCGAGACAGGTCATTTTCCCTCTGTCTCATTTCCCCTGCTGGAATCCCGGGAGGGGTGATGTCTGTCCCACTCACTGCTGAAGCCAGCACCTGGAAGCAGGTCTGGCACGTGGAAGGTCCCTGTGATTAGTACATGGCAGGTGTTGAGAGGACAGCTGGGTACGGGCCTGGAGCAGATACAGGAGAAGTTGAGAAAGCGTGTGGTGGGGAAGGGTGACGTTGGTGACGCCGCACCAGTCACTGAAAGAGGCATTTGCCTGGTGGCAAGGGGACCAGGGCTTTTTCTGTGTGTGTGTGTGTACACACACACACACACACACACACACACACACACATATTTAGTGTTTATTTTGAGAGTAAGAATGTGTACATGAGCTGGGGAAGGGCAGAGAGAGAGGGTAGGAGAGGAACTCCCAAGCAGGCTGCACACTGTGCAGAGCCTGATGCAGGGCTCGATCCCACGAACTGCAAGATCATGACCTGAGCCGAAGTCAAGAGTTGGACGCTTAACCGACTGAGCCACCCAGGTGCTCCTGTGCCAGATCTTTCGTGCAAAGGCACGTGGACGGGAGAAACGCCTGGCGTGGTTAGGGAATTCCTAGCGTTTCTTAAACGTTAACCTTCATGTGAGTTCCCCAGGGATCACGTTAAAATGCAGGCTCTGATTCCGGGCCAGCTGAGGGCTCTGTGTGTCACACACCAAGTGAGACTGATGCTCCTGGTCCAGGGATGACACTTTGAGCTGCTCAGCATTGCCCGGGGAGACACACGGTAAGTGACTCTTGGTTCCTCCTTTGTGAGTCCCCACGGGTCCCCAGTTTCCCCAGGGTGGGGCCTCCAGGAGAGTCGGGCAGGCAGCCCCCACGGTAGAGACCCTTCTCCGATGGGTCGGTGAGAGCAGGGAGGCTGGAGTTCCAGGCTGGGAGCCGTTGGGGCCTCGCTGGGTCCTCAGCTCCCGGTGGGTCAGGCCCGGTGGGGGCTGAGGATGACCGAGCCAGCAGAGGGCCTGGCAGAGAAGCTGGCCCTCAGAGCTGCCGGAAACCGGCCCCCACGACGAGGCTTGCGGAGGAGCCCCTCCTTGGTGGTTGCTCAGTCTTTCCTTCCCTTGCGGGCTGGACGCTTGTCTTGCCTTCTTTCTGGGTCCCGGATGGGGCCTCTCGGGGCTGGGTGGGGGCAGATCCCCGACCAAGATTTCAGTTGTGTGCTCTCTTTCAAGTAAAACCGTGCAACCCAGAGGAAGTAGCAAGTGTGAGGAAGCGCACAGGGCGGTTAGAGCCGGATTCAAAGCTGTCCTCCTAGCTGTGGGGCTGTGGCCTCCTCACTTGGCCTCCCGGGGCCTCCTTTCCTCACCTGCACGATGGGGACTGTGCGTGTGTGGGGCGGATCAAACACGGTGGTGTTTGCAAAGCGCTTAGCACAGCCTGGCCCTGGGAAAGCCCTCAGGATGCGGGCGAGGGGGGTGCAGAGGATCCTTAAACCCCCGGGTTCGATCCCCCACCCCACCCAGAGCAGGTGTGCAAGTTGTGTGCCCCTGGGGTCTCCGCGGGGGACCCCTCCCCGCTGGTCACAGGGGCCCCATGGCCGACCCCCGGCCACCGCATATCAGCTGTGGCCCCAGAGCCCTGGGCTTGGGTGGGGCAGAGCCCTTCCCGGGCTGCAGCCTGGGCCCGACACCTTCAGCTGAGCCGGTTCTACCAGCCCAGTGGGCACCTGGCGGGGGTGGGGGGGTGGAGGAGGAAGGAAAACAAGACCGAAACTGGCGTTTATGGGACATTAAACTGCGGTCAGCCTCTCCCAGGCTCTGGACTCGAGGCCTGCAATCGACTCGTTCAAAAAGGCAAATATCCGGGTGTCCCCGAGACCGGCAGCCAGGACCGAAGTCTTGCTAGCATCTGCTCCCTGGGGATTCTGAGTGCTGCCTGTGTCTTTTTTTTTTTTTTTTTTTTTTTTTTTTTTGCCACAAGACATTTCTTTAGCTCTCTGCCTCAGTTTCCCCCATCTTTTTAAAAATTTTTTTTGTTAACGTTTATTTATTTTTGAGACAGAGAGAGAGCATGAACGGGGGAGGGTCAGAAAGAGGGAGACACAGAATCGGAAACAGGCTCCAGGCTCCGAGCTGTCAGCACAGAGCCCGACGCGGGGCTCTAACTCACAGACCGCGAGATCGTGACCTGAGCCGAAGTTGGCCACTCAACCGACTGAGCCACCCAGGCGCCCCTCCCCCATCTTTAACATGGGGATGAGTGTCTGCCTTATAGGAGAATAAGGTAAATCTCTTAGAGCACTTACCAGACACCTTGGGAGTAATAGGTTAGCTGGTATTATTATTCTACTTTTAAATACACACATATGTGTGTGTATACATATATATTTATATACTTTAAGTTTTTATTCATTTATTTTGAGACCGACAGAGAGCAAGTGGGGGAGGGACAGAGAGAGGGAGAGAGAGAATCCCAAGCAGGCTCCACGTGGTCAGTGAGAAGCCTCACGCAGGGCTCGAACCCAAGAACTGCGAGATCATGACCTGAGCCGAAACCAAGAGTCGGAGGCTTAACCAACTGAGTCACCCAGGCACCCCTATTATTCTCATTTTAAAATTAAGAGCTCGCTGTGTGTCAGGCAACGTCCTAAGTACCTTATGTGCGTTTATCGGATTTAATAATTTCGTTAACCCCATGATACTGCCTAGGCATTCCCCTGATCCCCATTTCACAGAGGAGAAATTGAGGCTCCGAGATGTGGAGAGGCTCACCCAAGATGATGGGCCTGGTGAGGAGCAGATCCTGAACCAGACCCCGGGTACACTTGATTTCACATCCCCTTGGCCGTGGGCGGTGCTAGGTGTTCACCAAATTCACAGATGAAGAAACTGAGGCACGGGGCATCGGTACGGTGCCCGTGTGAGGGAGAGCTGAGATTTGAGGGGGAATCCAGCAGGCACCCACGGAGAGAGGGAGCAAGGGCAGCTGGGCTTCTGAGACACCTGCACGGACCCGCCAAAGGCTGTGATGCCAGGACCCAGGACACTGCCCTCGTCCGAGTCCTAGTATCTGCCTCACCTCCTCTGCTGTCAGTGGGAGGTCAGCCTTCTTTTCTTATTACCGTTCTTCTGTAGACACTGGTCAGGGTCTGTGAGGTCCTTCTTCCCTCTATCCTGCCTCCTTCCAGAGTCCGCCTAGGCCCGGGTTTCTCCCAACCCCCTAGAACCCGCAGTTTCCCTGTCGATGGTCTCTGTTCCCTTCCGGGGAATTAACCAGATCCATTTCCCGGGTGTGTCCCCCAATATGCTCCTTCCAGCAGCTCTGGGGGACAGCTCCTCTGGTAGCCCATTCCCGAGCTCAGCAAGCCACAGCTGGGGGTTGATGGTCTCCAAGGATCCAAGGGGAAGTCCTGGGAGCAGCTAAAGGTCTGGGCACCTGGGAGGGGAACTGAGTCTGGTGCCAGCCAGGTGCTCAGGACAGAATGAACCGGGAGGCGAGCCCCACCCGTGCTCACCACCCCTTCCACTCCGCTCCCTGAGCACCTGTGATGCCCCCAGCCGTATGAGGTTGAGAATGTGGGGCTATGGAAATGAGAGTCCCTGTCCCCATGCTGCATGCTCTCGGGCATGTGAAAGCTTCCGTCTATGGCATCTGTGTGCCTGCTTTACAGATGAGGAAACTGAGGCTGAGGAGGAATTAGCCGTGACCCTCTGGCCAACGAAAGCCAGAGGGGGCTTGGGGTCTCATGTACTAACTCGCCACGGAGCAGCTGGTTGCTGCTTTTCCATTCTCCCAGAATTCTCTCTCCGGCTCCACGTGGCCCCTTTGACTTGACGTGTTCCCATGCGGGGGTCTCTGGGCATTCTGTCTCTTGTCTCCAGTTGGGTATGATGTGCACAGAGAAGAGCAGAAATGTGTCGGGTCACAGAGAGGGACTTTCATGGATTGAACATACCCATGACTGACACCCAGATCGAGAGCAGAACGTTCTCAGCCTCAAAGCCTCCCCACGGCCCCTCCTGGTCACCCTCCCCGAAAGCAGTTGACCTGTATCCTGACTTCCAGCTGTAGGGCTTAGTGTTGGTACCTTTTGTTCTTTATGTAAATACGGTCACAGTGCAGTGGTTCTTTGCTTTTTGGTTTTTAAATGTATTTTCGGGGATTTTTTAAAAATGCCGTACTGAGATATAATGCACGTTATTGTACAGTTTACTAATTTAAAGTATGTAATTAGGAGCGCCTGGGTGGCTTGGTTGAGCTTCCAACTTTGGTTCAGGTCATGATCTCATGGTTCATGGGTTCGAGCCCTGCATCAGGCTCTGTGCTGACAGCTCGGAGCCTGGAGCCTGCCCCGGATTCTGTGTCTCCCCTTCTCTCCCTGCCCCTCCCCTGCTCACACTCTGTCTCTAAGAATAAACATTTAAAAGAATTTTAAAAAGTATATTAAAAGAAAGTATGCAATCAATTTGAGGACATTTCTGTCACCACCCCCCAAAGAAACCCTGTACTAATTAGCCATCAACCCCTCTAGCACCCTACCCCTGGCAACCATTCGTCTTCTTTCAGTCCCTATGGATTTATCTCTTCCAGTCACCAAGTATAAATGGGTCCTCTCATACGTGGCCCTTTTGAGCCAGGCTGCTCCTTTTTTCTTGTCTTGTCTTGTCTTGTCTTTTCTTTCCCTCCCCTCCCCTCCCCTCCCCTCCCCTCCCCTTATGTTTAATTACTTTTGAGAGAGAGAGAGAGGAAAAAAAAAAAAACAAGTGAGCGAGGGGCAGAGAGAGAGGGAGACACAGAATCCAAAGCAGGCTCAGGCTCTGAGCTGTCAGCACCGAGCCGGGTGCGGGGCTCGAACTCCCAAACCGCGAGATCACAGCCTGAGCCAAAATCAAGAGCCAGATGCTCAACTGCTTGCACCACCCAAGCATCCCGTGCCTGGCTTCCTTCACTTAGTGCCATGTCTTCAAGGTTGGTCTACATCGTAGCATGTATCCGTACTACATTCCCTGTCATGGCCAAACAGTATTCCATCCCCCAGGCGACTGTCCTGAGTGCACCCCTTCTTTGGACCTGGGATCTTAGGAATCTAAAACGCGGGCATCCACTGACACTGGCTCCTGAGTTTGGCCCGGCGCCCCACCAGCCAGCCCGGCCAGGAGCATCAGGAAAAAGACAGAAAGGAGTGTGTGGGTCGGGGTGGGCTCACGGGGGCAGGGGATTCTGAACGCCAGGACCAGGTCTCCGTTTGCCTCTGGCCCTCAGTCTCCCCATCGGTAGGGTGGGGGCGGGACAGGGGTCAGCCATGTGCTTCGGGAAGCTTCCAACTCAAACAGTGCTTAATTCTCCAGGTATGTGGCACTTCCTCCTTCCCAGCATGGCTTTGTTCTAGTTTTGAGTTCCAGATCTGATGAATATCCCACCCCTGGACATTCTCATTTTAAGTAGCTGCTATTTCCTCTTCCCTGGCCTGGGTGCCTCCTTGCTCCCCGGGGTTACCAGCCTGTGCCTTGGGTCCCTTTCAAGGCTACTACTCCTTGAAGTCCATGGAACAGAAGAAAGAGGTGAGTAGGAAGCAGGTTCTGAGAACAGAGGATGGCCTCATGTGGGAAGGTTGGACTGTGGACCCGCAGCCTGTATGACCCAGTGACAGGGTAGCTGGGTTTGAAATTCACCCTCTCCCACCCCAAGCCAGCATCGTTTTTTTTGTTGTTGTTGTTGTTTGTTTGTTTGTTGTCTTAAACATCTTTACCGAAATACAGGTCACATATCATACGTCTTGCCCATTAAAATGTATAATTCCAGGGGTGCCTGGCTGCCTCAGTGGGTAGAGCAGGCGACTCTTGATCTCGGGGTTGTGAGTTCAAGCCCCACGTTGGGTATAGATCACTTAAAATCTTAAAAAAGTGTATATAATTCCGTGGCTTTTAGAATCCTTGAAGGTGTGTGTCCAGCCCCACAGTCAATTTCAGAATATTTTGATCATCCTCTAAAGAAACCTTGTACCTTTGCTGTCCCTTTCCGTCATTCTCCCAGCCCCTGGCAACCACCGGTCTACTTCCTGTCTCTACGGATTTACCCGTTCTAGATGTTTCGTGTAGATGGAATCACACTGTGTGGTCTTTGGCGTCTGGCTGCTTTTACTCAGCACATCTAGTGTTTTCAAGGCTCCTCTGTGTTGCAGCGTGGATCCCTACTTCTTTCCTTTTTATGGCTGGAGAATCGACCGCGATTTCTCGACTCATCGGTTCACAGACACTTGGGAGATTCCCACTTTGTGGCTCTTATGAGTAAGGCCGCTGTACCACCCACGTACGAGTCTTTACGTGGATGCGTGTTTTCGTTTCTCTTGGCCGTATATCTAGGAGTGGAATTGCTGGGGCACGCAGTAACTCTCCATGCCACCCACTGAGGACTCGTCAGACTATCTTCTGGTGTCCAAGCCACCATTCTGCTGCCCCAGTTCCAGAATGGCCCAACCAGGGTCTCCTTACCTGGGGGTCTGGGGATAGGCCTCCGGTGGCCTCGGAGTCCTCGGGGTGGGGTGCACATCTTGTGTCTCCGTGTTTTTCTGAGGGTGAACGTCGAGGACACGTAGCATCTTTGAGCCTCCGAATCCTCCCAGCTCCTGCCAGTCAAAGGTTAGAGTGGGGGCAGATCAGTGCAGCACGTTCCAGTCTCCTCTCTGGACTCTTCTTGTGGGATTGGCTCAGGATTAAAAATACAGCCCGATAAGTGGTGGACCTGCCATCTGACATTTGATTTTTCCCCCCCTCTTTCTTTTCCTGGTGCTTCTCCTTCCTGGAACTCAGCAAAGAGAACTTCAACAATGTTCCTGACCTGGAGCTCAACCCGATCCGCTCCAAAATCGTCCGTGCCTTCTTCGACAACAGGTGGGCCCTTGTCCCTGAACCGGCCCAATGGCAGATGACTTTGGCCTTGAGGGAGTGTTTTCCCTTTGTACCTTCTTATGGTGCTGTGTGCTCCGAATGTCTCCTTAAGCCATTGAGCAGAGGAGGGGGTTGCTTTGAGTAGGAGTTATGAGCACAGCTTGGGGTCAGACAACTCTGGCTCGTTGACTTTGGGCAGCTCACTCAGTCCCTCTAGGCCTGTGTATTAGTTAGCTATGACTGCGTGACAAATTATCCCAGTACTTAGCGGTTTAAAGCAAATAACACCTCACTGTTTCTGTACATGAGGGACCCACGGGCAAACTATCTGAGTTCTCGGGTTCAAAGGCACCGGGGCTCCAGCAATCTGAAGGCTCGACGGGGGGCGGCTCTGTTTCCAAGCTCACACACGTGCCTGCCGGCAGGCCCCACTTCGGGGACCTCCCATCAGTTTTTCTGTGTCCTCTTCATGAGAAGTGAGTCACCAGGGCCTCCCACACAAGGAGAGGGGACCACACGGGGCTGAGTGCCAGGAGGTGGGGATCGTTGAGGGTGATTTCAGAGGCTACCTCAGTTTCCTTACCTGTAAAACGGGTGTAACGATAGCATCTGCCTCGCAGGATTGCTGAGGGTACACTGATCTGATGTGTACCAGGTTGGCTATCATTCTGCTCATTGCCCTGACTTACAGGGAAACTGAGGCACGGGAGGCGGTGCACCTGGGCCAGTGTCCCAGAGCTGAGGCTCCAAGCAGAGCTCGTGTCCTCAACCGTCCAGCGTTGTCGGAGTTGCGAGACTCGCGTGACTGGATGGGGGCTCGCTCTGTCTGAGGCTCTAGCAAGATTCGGGTCGGGTACGCCCTCTCCAGGCTGCCAGGGCCTGTGGGCAAACACACGAGGACCATGTGCCTGATAGCCAGTGTCTGCAGAGATGGCCGAGAAACCGGGAGAACTGGCAGAAAGAGGGAGGAAGGGAACAGCCATGCTGTGGCCAGAAGATGGGCCGTGACTTCCGGACAGGTTTCAGGTTTGTGGGGTAGGGGTAGGAGTCCTCAGCTGCCCTGGAAGATGCAGGGCAAGGCCTGAGACAGTGACCAAGAGTTAATGAGGCAAAGCAGAGAGAGGAGGTGTTCTGGGAGGACAGAACTGCATGTACAAAGGCCCTGCGGCACAAGAAAGTACAGCGAGGGTGTGTGGCAGAAAGGAGGTCTGGCCGGAGCACAGGCCACGCAAGAGGAGAGGGGTGCGGAGGGCAGAGCTGCATCGTGCGGCCTCTTGACCAGTAAGAGGGGTCTTGACCTCAACCTGAGAGCAGCGGCGGGGGCGGGGGGGGGGGCGCTGATGGGTTTAAGGTGGGGTGTGGAGCGCACACTCTGGCCGCCAGCGCGTTGTAGGGGCCCGGGGCCCGGGAGGGGGCGTCCTGCGGTCCCCCAGGCTGGAGGCAGGGCTGCTGAGGGGAGCCGGAGAGCCGTGGGCAGCTTTGCGCCACCGGGAAGGGGGTGCCAGAGGACGGAGTGAGAGTCTGGTCCGGGGTTGGAGGTGACGAGCGGCGCTGAAGGAACCTTCACGGCGGATTGTCCCGTCGCCGGGGGGAAGGCGCACGGTCCGTGGTGGAGGTGGGGCTGGAATTCAGAGCCCCCACCTCCTTGTAACCCTGGTTCTGCGTGAAGGGTCTCGGAGGGAGGCCTCGGTGGGCAGTGAGGCTGACAGGTGGCGGGAGGGGGTGCCGGGGGAGTTGATATGGGTCGGGGGGTCTAGGGTTGAAAGGTGTCACAGGAAGATGGCAGAGGGTGACCGGAGCCTAGTGGTGCCTGGCGCGACAAGGGGGGGGTGAGGATGTGTGCGTGTTGTCCGCGTGCCTGCCGCGTGTGGGTCTGTAAGGGGACGCTCGTTTCCAAAAGGCTCCGTGCGGACCTGGCCACCTGGGTAGCTGGCCGGGCACCAGGGACCCAGCCTTCCGTGGGGTGGAGCTGGAGGGGCCAGTGTCTCCCGTAGCACGAGGTCCACTCGGGTGGGGAGAGGGTGGTGGCCCCGGAGGGACCAGCAAAGCCGGCTCCCCGGGGCCTGCGGGAGCCAGCCTGGGCCGGGAGCCCGCAGGCTGGTCCTTCATTCCTCCCCACTGGCCTAGCAGGGAGCGTATTCGGACGAGAGAGAGAGAGAAAGAGGGCACGCCTGGCGTGGGCGAGAACGTTTGGGGGCCTTAAATCTGACCCGAGGTCGCAGCTTGGCTTTCGCCCGTCACCCGTGGGAACTGGGAGCGGCCTCAGGAGCTGGTTTTTCAGCTCTCGGGTGGCATTCCGGTGTCGGTGTGGGGACGGGGCGTGGGAGCGGGGCGGAGCTGAGGCCTCTGTCTGGCTCGGGGACTGGACTTCGGGGCGGTCAGTGAGAGGCAGGAGGGACAAGGCCCCCCCTTCCTCGGAGGGTCCGGAGTTAGGACAGCTGGCGGAGGGCTGGTGCAGACGCGGTGCTGCCACAGGAGGAAGGAAGTGATGTCGGGCGGTCGGGGGATATTGAGTGTCCAGAAGATAGACATCCGGACAAGCCTGTGGGGGCCGGAGTGCGGCAGGAAGGGTCGTCCAGGGCTGGGGTGGCTGGTGAGACCAATACCTGCCTTCCGGGCCTGGGATAGCAGGTGGGGGATCTGGGGTTACCCTGAGAACCGAGGCCTCTGGACGGCTTCGGGCAGGGGAGCAGTGGGGTCTGATCTGCGTTTTGCAAAAGCCCATGTGGCTGCTCCTGGAGCACAGCGGGGGAGGGTCCTGCTGGGAATGGCGGAGCTGGGTGGCCATGGCAGGTAGGCGAGTGGGCAGGCAGCCCGGAAGTCTCTGAAGAGGGGACGACTGAGGAAGGGCTCCCCCAGCGAGTCCCCAGAACAGCCCGGACGCTGCAGCTGAGAGCCTGTACATCCCGTAGTTCTTCACTCCTCGTCCTAGAAGTTCCGAGGGGCGTGGTGAAGGAGGACTTTGGAGCCGGGGGGGGGGGGGCCAGAGACAGAATTTTCTTCACACGAAATACCACGGTCAGCCTTGCCTCCCGAGACCCTTCAGGAACAGGACTGTGGACGGAGAAGCCGGTCTGGAGGGCGGTGTGAGCAGGGTCCTTCCCCACCTCGAAGGGTTCCATCTTACGGGATCCTCGGGAAGTTAAGGATTGAAAAATAGTGTCTGAGCTGGGCATCTTTGCAGAAGAGAAGGGACACTGCCCATCTGCTGAGCGCCTGCTGTATGCCTGGCACCGGGCCGGCCACGAGGCTGATGACCCAGCTTGAGCCTCACCTGGAACACGAACCCTTCTTGCCCCTTCTGAAAAGCAGGTCAGCAGCGACCACCTGGAGCCCGCCTTGACTTGCTAAAAAAACCCCTGAAATTAAGAGTAGACTTTTCACTTTGGTAGTAAAGCGATTACTCCGCCAAGCTGACCACCGTGCTAGAGTTTGAGGCAGCTGATAGACAGCAGGAGTCGGCAAACTTTTTCTGCAAAAGGCCACAGAGTAAATATTTTAGGCTTCGTGGGCCACGCGGTGTCTGTCAGGGCTGCTCAGCTCTGCCTTGGTAGCAGGAAAGCAGCCACAGACAGCAAATGAATGGGCGTGGCTGTGTGCCAATAAAACTTTATTTACAGACGTTGACTTGCAAATGTTATGTGATTTTTACCAAAGTTTGTCATGAAGTGCTGCTACCGTCTCGGGTTTTTTTCTCCCCGAAAACCTATTTGCAACCATTCGAAAACATAAAAGCCCTTCTCAGTTCACGGACCGTGCAAAAATCGGCCGCAGGCAGGGTTTGGCCCGCGGGCCGCGGTTGCCCGCCCTGGATCTGAAGGAAAGGGTCAGTTTGGTGAGTTACTGAAGTGCTTGGTGCCTTGGTTTCCCCACCCTTGAGGGCCCCGCCCTGCGCACTGTAGCACCCAGGCAGCCCTCCACCCTGGCCTTCACCAACAGCAGTGCAACTGTGTCTCCCCCTGCCCCCCTCATGCTGAGCTCGGGGAGGGCAGCACCTCCTCCCCCCCCCCCCCCCCCCCCCCCCCCACCGCTGCCCCGCACCCCATAAGCAGGTTGCTGGGAAACAGAACCCAAGGCTAGGACGGCCCCCGTGGGCGAGGCATGTGCCCAGAAGGGCCGAGTTCTCTGAAGCATCGGTGCTCAAAGGGTAAGATCCGGCGTTTAATCCGTTGCTGACTTCCCGTCTGTGCTCCCACAGGAACCTGCGCAAGGGATCCAGTGGCCTGGCCGACGAGATCAACTTTGAGGACTTCCTGACCATCATGTCCTACTTCCGGCCCATCGACACCACCATGGACGAGGAGCAGGTGCAGCTGTGCCGGAAGGAGAAGCTGAGATGTGCGTGAGCATGGGGGTCGCGCCCCTGCGGCAGGCGGTGGGCGAGCACGGGGGGTGGGGTGGGTGGGGGGACGCCGGTCCCAGGTTACGGCACCCAGGAAGGCCCCCACTGGTGTTTCTCCTCCCAGGCCGCGCCGTGGTGGCCTCCTCGTGGACACCCCCCAGCAGCTGGTGTTTTGGGGGAAAGGCGGGGGGTGGAGTGGGTGACGGGAACAGAGCCAGGACCTGGGCTCCAGTCGGGCCCCTTCCACTAGGCAGACGTGTGGCCTTGAACCAGGACACGTGCTGATGGTGAACACAGCCCGTTGTGAGGCTCAGTGAGGTCACGTAGGCAGAGACCCTGGCTTCCCTCGTCCTCGAGGTGCCTCAAATGCCAAGTTCATGGGACGAGCCTCTGGCTGGTATGTCCTGGAGGAACCCCCCGGGCCTCCGGGCTCTGGAGCGGGGTTGGCTGTGATCCGGGCTGGCCAAGCAGCACAGGGTCCCAGGGTCCCATGCGTCACATGTCCGTCCCCCGTGTGGACTTTCCCACGACTCCTGACATCCCGCCCCCACCCCACCCGAGGCTCAGCCTCATCGGCAGGAACATGTAAACACGGGGACTGGGCTGTATTTAGCTCTGGAATGCAGACGGGAGGGCTGCCGGGAACTTTCCCGGGCTGGGTGGCCCGAGGCCTTCCGACGGCATCGTGGACCGGGGGCAGCCTGGTGGCGGCCCAGCTGCCCACCTGCTCCAAGGGCCAGGTCAGAGGTCGTGGGGGCCCCTGGTTTCCCTTCCCTTCATGGGGTAGCCGTGGGCAAACACGTTAACTTGTCTGAGCTTCGACGGTGCAGTCTGTGAAACGGGCTCAGGGCAGCCTTGCCTCACGGGGTCACGTGTGGATGAGAAATGACGTTTGCCACACGCTGCGTGGCTCAGGGCGTCTGATCCCTGCGGGGTTAAGGCCGGGGACTTTGTGAGTTTGAGGGTGAGCCGCTGGGGCAGGGCTTGCCCCCCTTTGGCTCCTGGCCTCTTTGGATACTGCGTGATGCCAGTAAAGGAACAAAGGACTGTCACCAAGTGGGATAACCAGAGGAGAGGAGGTGCTGGTGTCCTTCGGGCCCACCAGGGACCGGCTCAGACCAGCCAGGGGTCGGAACATGGGCAGCGGGGTCCACGACCTGCCGATGGTAGCTGCCTTCTTGGGTCTTCGAGGAAATGACATTTGGGGATCATGTTGATTTGTCTTCACTTCGACGAGAGTGTCGCATCTGCGCTGACAGTGTGCCGGGACCGCTGGTCCTAACCCCCCAGCTCGGTGGCTCACTGAGCCCTCGGGACGCCTCGAAGTGGACACTGTTGTTGTTGTTGCTCTCGTTTTATAGGTGGGCGAGCCGAGGCTCAGAAGTTAGGTCACTTGCCCAAGGTCACCCGCCAGGAAGTAGGCGGTCTGGACCCATGGCCTTTGCCCTTGACCCCTACGGTTGCCGTTTAGGGTTCATTATGGGTGTCTTTTGCTCATTTGGAGGTAGCTTTCTGAGCAGGAAGGTTGGGGGAGCAGGAGGACCCGGGGCTCCCCTCCTGGCTCGTCTGACCAAGCCCTTCTCTCTCCCCCCGCCGCCGCCCCCAGTTCTGTTCCACATGTATGACTCGGACAGCGACGGCCGCATCACCCTGGAGGAATATCGAAATGTAAAGTATGCTCCTCTGCCCACGGGCCAGAGCTCCTGGCACCTCCCCGCCCCGTGGCCTGGACGGAGGCCCAAGGTCACCCTGTGTCTACTCGCCCGGCAGGTGGTAGAGGAGCTGCTGTCGGGAAACCCGCACATCGAGAAGGAGTCGGCCCGCTCCATCGCCGACGGGGCCATGATGGAGGCGGCCAGCGTGTGCGTGGGGCAGATGGTGAGCCAGGTCCCCGAGGGGGGCGGGGAGGGGGAGCCAGGTCCCCAGAATCTCCGGTCCCCTCCCCTGCCCCTTGGCTAACTCCCACACCTTGCCCTGCTTGTGGTCCGTGTTTCTGGAAGGCCTGGTGGTGCCTGTCCGACTCGCTGCTCTTACCCCACTGCTTTCCCGCCCCGGGGAGACCCCTGGAGTGGAGGCCCCGCCAGGAAGCCCCCGCAGTTTGTAGCCTCCCACCCCCCCGAGCCCTGCTGTCAGCGTGCCACACGCAGTTGACGACGAGTGGCTGGGAGGGCATTTCTGGTCTGGAGAAGGGGTCAGCAGGGCCACCTAGTCTGGGGACCCGTGTGGAGCCGGGAGTGGGGGGCACATGTAAACGGGACAGAGGAGGGGGGTGTTGACGTCGGGGCTGGCGACTGTGGAGGGGGAGCCCCCGGCCGGCCCCAGAAGTGATGCGGGGGCCAGAGGCAGGTAGCCGTGGAGGGGGACGTGTGGCTGCCGAGGGCCTGGGGCAGGGCTGAGAGGGGAGGAGGACAGGCAGGCGGGAGCATTGGAGCCTCCACACACGTGCTCGTCGGGGCTGCGCTGGTAGGAAACGGCTGGGTCATTTCTCAGAGTGCCACGCGGGACAGCCGTCCGTGGTGGGGACTGTCCTGTGTGTCGTAGGGTGTTTAGCCCCGCCCCTGGCCTTCACCCACTAGACGTCAGTCACCCCCTCCTAGTCGTGACAACCAAGGGTGTCCCCAGACGTGGCCAGATGTCCCTGGCAGGAGGCCGGGATGGTCCCCAGTGAAGAGCCATTAACTGGAGGGGCCCAGAAACAGACGGTGAGCCGAGCGGTCGCCGCACTGGGCCCGGCGAGCGGTGGCTGTCGGGCGTGTGGGGCACCCGCAGGTAGGCTCCTCTCCCTGAGTGTGACCGCACGGCCTGTGCAGACGTGCGTTGTTTCATAGGTTTTTAGTCCCATTTTACTGGTGGGGAAACTGACGCCCGAGGACATAAGGAACTTTCTGGAATTGGGGGCAGTGATCTTTACTGTGCCCGCTGGACACACTCTCGTAGGACCGGGTCTAGCCTGGCTAGCCCGGCACAGTGGCTTTGAGCCCCGGGGGACCTTGAGGACAGGACGGGCACCCGACCATCTCGATGACTGCGTTCCCTGAGGGTTTCGGTGGGTCCCACCAAACCGTCAACCTCCTCACACCTTGTGCTTAAAGCGGCTGTGGCTCTAGATGCCTTTATGGCATTGGGTTCAGCACGGCCTGAGTGGAGGGGTGTGTTCCTGCCGGGACCTGTCGTCTGTGCCCCCGGCCTGCCATCGAGGGTCCTGGCACGCCCGGGGCCTGCTCCCAGAGGCAGGGGCTGTGGTCATTTTATTGGCCTGCATTTTATCGGTCTGCTTCTGGGGCCCAGGGGGAGGCGTCTGGCTTTGGTGAAACCACCCCCCCACTCAGCAGATTAACTGCGGCAGAAAGGGCTGGCGACCTCCGTGGAGAGCGCAGGGATCCCCCTGCCGTGCCGCGGAGCCAAATTCCCATTTGACTTAATTACACTCTCCTCCTCCAAATTGCTCCCCGTCTCGCTCCGGTGGCAACCGGTGACAGTTTCCTTAATTTGCTGCAGTGAAACTGTTGGCAGCTGGCAGCTGCTCATCTGCATAAAAGGCACATGACCTCAGAAGCGGGGGTATCTGAGAGCCCGTGGCCGCCTCCCGGGTGTGTGTCCCGAGCCTCTCTCTCTACTTACGGGTCCCCCGTGTGCTCTGAAAATGTTTTCTCGTGTCAACGTCAGCCGGATAAACGTGAGCTATGCACACGCACGCACAGGGTGAGGGCCGGCGGCGCGGTTCAATACCATCCGGCCTCCGAGGACGCCGAGCGTTCCAGCCTGTGCAGCGCACCGAAGCCAGCCGATCCATCGCCCCGCGTTAATGGACTTCCAGAGCCGGTTATTGATCGGGGCAGTGCTTTCTTCCCAGAGTGCTTTCTCTGGACGGTCTTGTGGCTTGAGGGTGGGGCTGCTTGGCTGGGGTCTCAGCTTGGGTTCCCCCCCTCCCCCCAGGATACAGAGCCTGGTCTATAATTAGCTCCCCTCGGCTGCCCCAGGGGACCCGGGGGTTGCCTTCAGAGAGGGGGCACCCACCTCTCCCTGTGCCCCTGGGCGGGAGGAGCAGGGAGCCCCAGGGACCCGCCCGGGGATTGGAGAACTGGTCACATTTACAAAATTAAGACGCATATATAGATTTGTTTTCTGTGTTAAAAACAAGTGTAAAGAAACCCCAGAGGGTGAAGAATCCTATCAGACACTTGGGAGTCAGCCGTGCTACTCCCAGATGGGCAGGCAGGTGGCCTTGCCTCTGTGCACCTCAGTGGCCTTATCTGTAAAATGGGACTGAGAACAGAACCCGAATAGCAGACACTGAGCGCCTGCTACTAAATACACATCAGAACAACTCTAGGGGCGCCTGGGTGGCTGAGTCGGTTAAGCATCCAACTTCGGCTCGGGTCATGATCTCGCGGTTTGTGAGTTCCAGCCCCGCATCGGGCTCTGTGCTGACAGCTCAGAGCCTGGAACCTGTGTCTGATTCTGTGTCTCCCTCTCTCTCTGCCTCCCTCCTCCCCTGCCTGCCACCACTCATGCTCTCGCTCTCTCTCAAAAACAAATAGAACATTAAAAAGGTTAAAAAAAAATTGCAGGGAGGTATAGGAAGAGAGGTGAATTCTCTGTGCCCTTCTCCCCCTCAACCACTCCTCCCTAGAGGGAAGCATCCTTGCTGGAGTTTATTTTCCAACACACACCGACGTACACGTGTGTCTTTTATTTTTGACGTGCACACAATGGAACTGACCGGACTCCTTTGCCTCTGCTGACCCCACACGTCCCCAGGGCAGATGGCGACAGTCTGGTTAGCGATACAGGAAGAAGCACGGATCTGCAGACCTCTTTCTGCGTGTTTGTTTTTTTCCACTATGCATCTTGGAGCCTTTTCCATATCTGCATGGAGGGATCGACCCCTTCTTAATGGATGCTTGGTAATCAATAGCATGGAGGACCACGATTTATTTAGCCAGTCTTCTGTTGATGGACACGGGACGGCAGCCGGGCTTTCGGTCAGAGTGCTGCAGGCAGGGGTGAGGTCTGGGGAGCCTTAGCTGTGCCAGAGCCCGAGATAGTCGTACGAGGGGCAGGAGCCCCACCTCTGGTCTCATGAGGTCACGTGTGCCCAGAGCAGGAAGGACACAGGTGGAGACTGGCACTGGCCATGACTAGGTGGGTGAGAGGCCCGGCGGGCAGGCATTATCACGGTGACTCACTGGGCGAGAGGGGTGGGCCGCACGGGCCGGCCCTTGACCCCCCTTGCCCCAGTGGTCTGGGAGCTCAGAGGGTCAGTGCGGGCATGGTGACGCAGGACCGGGAAATGGCAGCAGGGTGGCTGGGGGAAAGGGGAGCACGTGCCTCTGTGCCCACCGCCTTCCTTTCCACCCTCACCCACCAGGTTCTCCCTGGGGGCCTCGGATGGGGCCCCGGTCAGCCCGCACCCTCCCTTCCAGTCCGAGATGGAATTCAGAGGGACTGGCTTCCGACTGGAAGCAGCAGGTCCGGAGGGACCCCCCGCTTCTCGTGACTGAATGGGCCCGACCATCTGCGTCCCGGGGGTGGGGGATGGGGGTCTCCCGGGGGAGGCCGCTCACTCTGCGTGTGCTCTGTCCCCAGGAGCCTGACCAGGTGTACGAGGGGATCACCTTCGACGACTTCCTGAAGGTGGGTGTCTAGGAGCAGAAGTGGGAGCTGAGGGGGGTTCCTGCCCGCTGGGCAGGAGGAGACTGGCACCTCTGTGGAGAGGGGGCACGCACGCTGTACTTATTTTTATCGGGAGGGCAATAGTCACACGTGGTCAGAGCACCTGGAGCCGTCCAAAAGGGCCGCAACGATACCGTTTCTCCCCCACAAGTCCCCGGTCCCCGTGTCAGAAGCGTCACTGCCGACAGTCGGAACCGGGTTCTGGAATGTTCTATGCCTGCGAGTCACATAGTGGAGTCAGCGGAGTGGGGTTTAGCCCCTCGCTTCTCCCGTGCCTTGGACATAGCTGCCCATTCTCCCAGCCCCCACGGGTGGACACCAGGCCCCTGCCGTCACAAATGTGCTCCGAGGTTGGGAACCGGGACCCCCTCATTGCTCGGACTGGCAGGTGCCCGGCGGAGGGAGATGAACCCGCCTGCCCTGTGCCCGGTGCCGAGTGCCCCGACAGCAGGCCACCAGGCTCATTCTGGGGTTAGGACAGGAAGTCAGGGGAACACGACCCAGAGGTCCCAGTCCAGCCTGCCGCGCCAGCCTCTGACCCGCCCGAGGGCCCTGATGGGCCCGGGCCTGGAGCCGGGCCGGGACTTGGGCGGTCACGGCCCCATGGAGCCCGGGGGCAGCTCGATGGGCACTCCGCCCGGGCTGTGCTCCTAACCTGGCCAGTCAGCTGCCAGCTCTGCAGGAAGGGGGTTGGGCAGCCTCTTCCACCTTGTACCCACCGGGGCCGGGCAGGGCGAAGAGCCTGTGAGACCCAGCTTCTTCCCTGGAAGGCTCCCCCTGCCCTCACCCGAGGCCTCCGGTGTTCCCCAAGCCTGTCCCCACCCCGTGGGGGCCCTTCCTGACCGGCTGGCCCCTCCCCTCCCCTGGGCCTTGCCGGTGACCCTGTTCCCACCTGGCATTTAGCAGAAAGCACCCCGGGTGCCCCACGACCTTCCCCAGGAACCGGGTCTGTTTTCTCTGCCCCCTCCCGGCACCACACCAAGAACAGGTGCAGGATCCCAGAAAGCAGCTTGGGTGCCGGCAGGACTCTGACTGCAGCCTGGTGGCAGGCCCTGGAGATGCTGCAGGCGACAGCTTGAGTGTTAGAAGTTCTCACAAGCGGGGAGGCCGAGCCAGGTCTGGCCGTTTCTCCGTCTGCGGCCCTCTTGGGCCTCCCCGCCGCGCCGAGTGGCCAAAGAGCTGGCAAGCGCAGTCCTGGGAGTGGGGGGGCTCGTAGCGTGGCAGTTGGGGTCAGATGTCCCCCGGGGCCGTGGCCAGGGTGGACTGTCACGGCAGAACCCGTGCCAGGTACGTGCCTGTGGACATCTTTGCCCTTTCCCGGGCGTGAGCTTGTCTACGTAGAACAGAGGTGGCTTATCCCAGGGAGGCTGTAAACCCCAAACGGTCGTGACCTTTTAATTAGCGAGGATGGCTTAATGAAACGGTGCGACTAACGCACAGCGCCTAATAGTTTACAGAATGTTTCCACGGATGATCCCCTCTGAGCCCCCGTCATCGCGTGACTTAACATGGGCAGTGCAGGTGGTGGTCCCGGCATGGTGCTGATGAAGAGGTTTACTGGGGTTAAGGAACTTGCATGAAAATCGCAGAGCCTGAAGTGTGGTGGGTGGGACGGGAATGACTTGGAGCGAAGAGCTTGGGTTCAGCACTTAATAACAACTTGCTGTGACGGCGTCGGAAAGGATCCACACGTCAGAGCCAAATTAACCCGCAGAAAGGCAGGTGGAAGTTTCTTTTCCTCGCTCGGCTCACAGCCTTGAAACCGGCCCTCTGGGTTGTCACTTGTCCTGGTGGAGGGGAGGGCGGGGACGCGGGCCCGGTGGCGGCAGGGACGCGTGCTCAGTGCTGCTGCTCTGTCCGTTGCAGATCTGGCAGGGAATAGACATCGAGACCAAGATGCACGTCCGCTTCCTCAATATGGAAACCATCGCCCTTTGCCACTGACCTGCAGGCATCCCCGCCCCCCCGGAAGCCGCACCGGGGTCCGCAGCTGCCCTCGGGGCCCGAGGCCACCCGTGTCCTGCTGCAGCTCTTGTAAATAACCCCCCTCTGCCGTCCTGTTTTCCCGAGGGTGTGGTATGTGGGACTACTCTGTTTTTATCTCTAATAAAAAAGAAGACGGTTGGTTTGTTAATGAACATGGCTCCTGTCTGTTCCCCACGTCCACTCGGTGGCCTGGCCACCCGGTGGCACGAGGCTGAACAGGACAGCTGATTTTCAAAGGCTGGTTTGGAAAAGGGGAGTTTTTTTTCCCCCCCAGACCTTCTCTGGTGTATTTTGGGTGCAAGGTTTGCTCCTTTGCATGAGTGCTGGGCGGTAATTAGTAAGACGAGGCAGCTCCTCGTGCTGTGGTGGCCGGGACGCAGGCGGTGTGGTTTCCTTGGTATTGTGACTGAGCATCTAGGCCAGAGGAGATAAGGGGGACCTGTGGTGATGTGCCCAAGCCCGCCGACGGTACCCGGGGCACTGGACTCCGGGCCTGGCTGCCGAGGTCGGGCTGGGTGCGTCCACACCCTCCCAGGCCGGCATGTGGCAGTCCCCGGTGGTGGTGGCAGCAGGGGAGGAGACTGTCCACGGTGAGTGGCTCCCACAGCTCCAAGGTCACCTTCTGACTCGGGTGAGCTGCGCTAGGGGCGGGGAGATGAAGGTTGTCCATCCGGTTGATGGCTATGGCCGGTGGGTCAGCAGAGGCCGGCACGGGCTGAACGCTCCCGGTTGGTGCTCGGTGGGGCCGGCACGGCCGTTGCTGTGATCGATCATCGCTGGCGGCGTCCCGGGCCCCCTTGCGTGGCTCCTGCCGTCCACACTCACTGGGAGGTCCCCTTCTAGCCTTCCAAGAAAGTTCCGGGAACCGAGAACTGCCGTTATTGGCCTTCTCGCACTTCCGGAGCTTTGTTACTAAGCGTGTTTTAGCTAACACCTGTGCGTGGGGGTTCAGAATTGAAAAGGCGCAGGAAGGCACAGCACACGGCCCTTCTCCCGTGCCGGCGGGCCCCGGCTTGCCCTTCCCCGAGGCAGTCAGGTCAGCCTGTTTCTTTGACATCCTTCCGGGGCTGTTCCTGCAGACGCAAGCAGGTATATTGCCGAGGAGGAGCTGAATGTCGGTATTTAAGTGAAAAGTTGAAACAGAGCAGTGAGGCAGGGTGGAGGGGGACTGTGTGGACGGAGCACCGTGTGCAGGGCAGGAGTCCCGAGGCTGGCACACCCACCGTGGCGGTGGCGGTTTGGGAAGCGCGCGCATCCTTCTGGTGATGCTTGGAGGTGAGAGCAGACGCCTCTTGGAGGTGAGGCAGTAAGGGCATAACTGGGCCGCCTGGGGCCCCGGACCCGGGGCCTGAGGGATGCTGGCCTGCGGTGCGAGCCGCGGCCTCCTCTCTCCCTCCCGGGCCCTGGTGGATGGCAGGGAGGCCACATGGCCCCGGCCGTGGGGAAGTAGACAGCGGTCTGAAGTCACTTCCAGAGCTCGGCTGTTTAGACTAGCGCTTACTCAACAAGTGTCTTGACATTTCCTGAGCGGTAGGTCTGCGGGGAAGGCAGAGGCCTGGCTTCCTGCCCTCAGGGTACCAGCCACCTGGTGGGACCCTGAACTGTGTTTCCTGGAGCAGGAGTGGGACGTGAGCTGCCTCATCTCACTGCTGCCCCTAGGGACCGTCCTGCTCACGTCCTTGGCTTTCCCGGCTGCCCTCGGAGACGGTCTCAAGTCCCTGGCATGGCCTGGTGTGCTGGAATCTGGCACTCTGCCAGAAGCATCTCTGCCCGGTGACCCCCTGCAGCCTTGCAGAGGCGCGACCCTCCCCTTCCCCGCCCCCCACGGTGCCTTTGAGCAGCGGGATGGCTGGCGTGGCCACCGTCGGCCTGGACTTTCTGGGGCTCCCCCAATTTGCTTCGATTTTGTGCTTCTCAACAAAGGCAGTTCGTTAATGTGAAGTGTTGTTAGAAACCGTTTCCCATCAGCCCCTGTGCCCTGAGTTTTAGTTTGGGAGAGGTGGCCACTGTGGGCACACATCAAACGTTTTCATCTCTTCGGACCACTGAGGGCCAGCCTAACGTCTTTGAAGCTTTGGGCCCCGGCTTACCTAAACAGCTAATTAAAAGGAGATTTATTCACCATGAGCCCAGTCCATGCTGCTCAAAAGAAAGCTAATTTGTTCCCAGTCACTGAGGGTGTCACAAAATTGGCAGGGTTAAGGCTTATTTCCACCAGAGCGCGGCCTGCGGAGTTTACCTGGGGCTCCCACCGGCTCCCAGGGTGCCCGTTCGGTCATTTGGGGAGTGATCAGGGTTTCCTAGCAGTGGGTGCAAACCTGCTTCTAGAAAGGGCAGGTTAATTCCCCACAGTCTAGCAGAGGACGCAGGCGGGGGCTCCCGTTCCCTCCTGTCACCCGCCGGACCGGCGAGGGTGCCCAGGAAGGGCTTTGTGGCTGCATCGCCCCTGAGCAAGTATGGCTACGTCCCCGGGTCCCTGGATCGGGCGCCTCGTCAGAAGCAAGTGGTGTGTTGGTTTGGAAATTGGTTCTAAAAGAGGCAAGTGGTCGAATCAACAGATATGCTTGTTCAACAGCCTGTCTTCTATCAAGAATTACACCAGTGACTAAAAGGAAATAGGCAGAAATCAGTGCTAAGGCAAATATTTGGAGGAAGTGAGGTCGTGCTTTGAAGGCCGCAGGCGGTGGGTGGAGACCCAGCAGGGTGAGGGCCCCCTTCTGTTCTTCACCCATCTGCCCGCAGTCGGGTTGACAGCCGGATCTAGTCCCGTGCTGCCGTGTCACCGAGGGGAGAAGTTACCAGAACTCAGCTTTTGGATGTTCAGAGGATCCAGCGATTTGACGCAAACGCAGGAGTCTGGTAGCTTCACAAAAGGGCTGCGTAATGGAAATCTAATAGGAGAAGCTCGGGGGAAACATCCGGCAGCCACGTTGACCGTGCATCACGGATCAGGGAATAGCCCAAGATCACAACCGCTTCCAAATTCGGCCAAGCACCACCTTGCTGGACTTGCGCAAAACAACTCCGTTACCTTCTTGTCCGAGGGACTGGAAAGTTCTTTCTGTGCTCTGCTCAGGGGAGGCAGGTCACACGTGCACCTGAGCCTGCCCCCACCTGCCTGCTGAGGCTGAACCGCAGCACCGGGATCGGCAGTGACTTCCGTGGGCTGACACAGTTAAAAATACAAGTTGCCTTGGCGAGGGTTTTTGCAAACACCTGCTTTGCAAGCTGTCCTCCCACACGGTGACCTTGGGAAGGCCTTGGAGAGGGGGGAGCTGGAGGAGCCGGGGTTTCTGTCAGCTCTGCCTTTGTCTCTGGGCCTTTCCGGAATCAGGAGGCAAGTGCCAGCGGGGTGTTCGGCGGTGGATGAACTTGGCCTGTGGCGGCTGCCGAGCCTTCTAATCCAACCAAGTCAGCAAGGGACCAGGGTTCACGTTCAGCCCCGAGCAGCAGTCAGGGTGAGGGATATGTTGAGCAGCGGCGTCGGTCCCCTCGGTCTTCGAGGGACAGGGACCGTCCTGCCAGTGGGCATGGGAAGGGAAGATGTGACAGGCTCAGCTCTTGGGGCTGCGGGGAGCTGGGAGCGTTCCCGCCCTTCCTAGGGAAGAAGCGTGCCCTGGCGCTGAGCCGGTGTGCAAAGCCTGCGGCTGGAAACCCACGGCGAAGGTCGGAGGCCGAACGCCTGCCCTGCCCGGGGCCGCTGCAGCCCAGCGAGAGGGAACCTGCCGCCGCACATCGGAGGCGGCCCTGTCCGGACCGCCACCGGCAGGGCCTGCCGCAGCAGCCAGGTAACCGTCTGGCCTGGCTCGAGGGCGAGGCGGGCAGGTCTGCGTGGCTCACGGCGCCGCGGCCCGGCCGGCATCATAAGCTCCTGGCCGCCACAGCGGCTGCCCAAAGCAGAGGCCCCGAGTCGGGGGGGCGAGACAGCACCTGTCTAGCCCGTGGTCACGGACCTGCCCGTAATGGCAAGCCACCAGGCGGTTCTAACGAGAAGGCTGTGCCCTCATGAGGGGAAGCCACTTCCCCTCCTCAGTGAGCAGAGTCTGTCTGCAGTAAGCTGGTGCTTGTCATTCAAACGCAGAGCGGCATGCCATCCCCTACGTGCCTGCCGGGCCTCTAGTTTAAAAACAAAATTTGTTGTTTATGCTCGAGTAGGGGAGGGGCAGAGAGAGGGAGGGAGACACAGGATCCGAAGCAGCTCCAGGCTCTGAGCCGTCAGCACGGAGCCCGACGCGGGGCTCGAACCCACAAACGGCAAGATCTTGACCCGAGCTGAAGTCGGACGCCCAACTGACTGAGCCGCCCAGGTGCCCCTGGGGGGCCTCTCTCTCTGAAGCGGGGAACCGGGATACGGGACTTCATCTAGGGAGCCATCAGACGTTCCTTTCACAACAGACCCAAATCCCCATCTTGGGGAAGTCATCAGCCAGGGTGAGCGTTGTGCCTCCTGGGGGTGGTGATGCCACCCCCGGGGTAGCTTTTAAACACAAACCACTGGCTGTGCAATGGCAGCACGAAGGCAGCTCGTGGCTTGGCTCAAAAGGCGCAGTCCAGTGGCTGAGATGTGATTCTCGGCAGTCCCCTTACACGACCTGACGAAAGCCAACCTGCCTAACGCTCGTGTCCGGTTTCACACCTCATCTTGTGGGTTTCTTGGATCCTGGCCTGGGAACCCCCGTGAGTGGTGGTCGCGCTCCCCTGTGGCCTGCGACACCAGGCTGCCCTGCTGGCAGAGCGCGCCGGGGGTCGGGGAGAGCAGGTGCCACGGTCGGCTGGCCGGGGGCCTTGCCAGGGCAAGCGGTCATTGGAGCAAGAAACAAATTTCAAAAATTTGATATCGGGACAGACAGTTGATAAAAGTAGAAAGCAAAAGGCAGGTGATGTTCTAGGACACAAGAGCCCTGGCGTGGGGCCCTCTGGCTCCCCAGGTGGTACAGGAGCTGCTTCTGTCTTCGGGGGGGAGCCACAGGAGGGTAGAGTCTGAGGAGGAGAAGAGCTACGGAGGAAGGAAAGGAGATGATCCACCTGCGAACTCAGAACCTGCAAAGAAGCTTCCTCAGAAGAGCCAACAGGGATCCAGGTAAGGTGGGCGGAGCAGAAGGGGTGGGGGGATACGGGCCAAGGCGTTTTAAGTCACTGGGTAAATGTGAATTTATGGAGGAATTCGGTCCCTTCCCCACGTTCCAGGATGTAAAGTTTGTAGCAGCAAACACAGGTTGCCGTGCCTGGGGATCAGAGTCTGGATCTGATAAACCCTCCTCCGCAAAAACAGGCACTTCTCCGTAAGGGGAGAGGTTATAAACAGGCTGGGGAGGTAAGAAAACCCCTGTGGTGGTGCCACTTTACGCTGGACCAGCTTTTGGCCGCGAATGACAAGAGTTTAGAACTATTTTTAGTTTTGGTGTATTTTTCTGGGTCTGATTTCTTTGCAACTCTTCAACTACCTTTCACGGCTGCGAAGCTAGGAAGGGTGACTGCGTCTGCAAAATGAGGTAAAAATCGGACTGGAAGGGCTTGCTTCTTAGAAGAAAAATGTCTTTTACCCAGTGGTCCAGTTACATTAAGGCTATGAAAGATGAAAACCTTGTAAAGCGAGGTCACTAGGGGGTCAGAGCAGCACATGACACGAGGAGTAAATAAAATCCTTCATCTGCTAACTGCAGACCGGCTTCATTTATGAAGTAATTTGGTTGAAAGGAAGCAGAAGGCCGTCCTGACGAAGCTCCTGCCCAGGAAGGCGGTCTGAAAGCCAGCGTCACCCTGCGGGTTGAGTGAGGATTCCCAGGCGGGGCCAGTTTTCCCGGTTCCCCCGTCCTATCTAGTTAGTTGCACGTCGGTTTTTAACGTGGACCGAATTCATCTGAAAACACTGAAACCTTCACAACTCAGAAGGGCCGGGACTCTCCGTAATGGCACACGTGTCCCAATTTTCTGCCCCCGTGTACGGTAGGAAAGCGTCCCTTTCTCTTGGGTCAGCGTGGGCAGGTTGTCGCCCTGAAAAGCCCCTTGTGCCTTTTTTTTTTTTTTTTTAATCAAGACTTGTATATTTTGGCTTTTCAAAAAAGCTGGTCCAGTGTAAAATGGTACAAGCGTGGGGTTTCTGGCATTGTGATAAACTTTACTATTTATTGGCTTCCTGTCCCATCAGTGTGTTTTTTAATCTTTGCTTAACACCCTCCTTTGAGGTCTCTATCTGAGGTGACAGCTATCCATTTATCTTGGCCTGTTGTGTTTTCTCCTCAAGCCACAGCTTCTGTCCACCCTGGCCTCGTCCCGGGGGTTTTGATGTTCAGTGCAGTCATGGTCACCCTGGTCTAGGGAGTTCATATTTCCATTTTTCTTTAAACCAATTCTGGAGTATTTGGAATTTCCAGGTGGACGTATTTCACTTTATCTAATTTTACTGCATTAGGGGTCATGGAATTTGGCCTGGATGGGATCGTCCTTTGTGGTGCTCACACGGACTCAGTTGCCGTGCATGGTCTACGGGTATTTAAAGAGGCCCCAGACTCTACATACGCGTATTGGATCGCGCTTGTACATTCGGCCAAGTAAATCCTCGGAGTCCTTATTGATCGCTCGCTCTGGGGATGGACTTTCTCTTCGTGGTCCTCTCAGTTTCTGCTTTGCTGTTTTGAAGGGACATCGGGCGGTTGCTGCTGCACAGTGTCCATCCTTTGTAAGGTGACCGCTCGGCCTCCCCGTCCCTCAGAAATGGAGGCTGCTTATCGTCCCCCCCCCCCCCCCCCCACCCGGTGTTGCCCTGCTGTAGCGCCGTGGTTTAGGGTAGCGGTTTCTCCGCCAGCTCTTCCTCTTCCATCCTGCGTGGAGGATGGCTGTTGATGCAACACACATGTAGAAAATAATCTACTTTGTATCACAGGTTGTGGACAAAAGAGCAGACCACAGAGTCCTTAATGCAATTGTATAAATATATAATTATGAATCATGGTTAAGAACTAGGAGGAAACAGGCCTGTGATCCCAAGTCTACGCAGGGTGGTGGCATCACGGACCAGCCCGAGTGAGTATGTGCTCTCGGGTCCAGGGGAGGTGGGGCCGTGTCAGCTCAGGCACCTCCCCTCCCCCTGGAGAAAGGGCTTGAAGACCAGAACGATGGCGGCAGCAGGTGAGCAGGGCCCTGGACCACGGTATCCGGACAGAGGGCCCCGGATGGGGCCAGGGCGGGGGAGGTGCAGCGTGAGTGAGAAAGCCCCGGAGGAGGACCAGAGCACCCAGAAAACAGACGAGACAAGCCGCGACAGGCTCCCGCTTTCCACAGGCAGCTACAGAAAAAGGAACAGGCAGCGGAGGAAGGCAAAGGCAGCTGAGGCATGTGTGGGGTCAGACGAGTGCACCCGGGGGTCGTGTTCTTCCCCCCGGGAGTTTCCAAATCCGGCAGGCGTGGTTCTTCCCGCTCTTCTCCCCGCGCCGCAGGGAGGCTCGCGCCTAACTCCGGTCCTGGGGGAAGGCGAGCGCGAGGGCATAGCCGTGGCCGGCCGTGGGGTCCGCGGACGAACGGCAGACGGGCAGCGTGCTCTGCAAGGCCAGCCGGTCCACCGCGAACTCGTAGGCGTGGATCAGCCCACGGTGCCTAGAGGAAGCACAGACAGCATGCGTCGGGACGGTCCCCGTGAAGGCTCCCGTCCTTCGGGCCGGCAGCGTGGCAGACACGCGGTCCCGGGACTGGAGACAGACAGGTGAGCCACCGCGTCTGACGGAGGGGAGGCCAGCCGTCACCCGAGCCACCTGCACGGGGGTCTCTCCCTCGTTGGGAACGGGGTCCCCCAGCAGATGGAGCAGGAGGAGGGGGCTTTGCCACCGTCACTGGGAGTGTAACCGCGGCGGGAGCATCGCGACGCGCACGCTTTGCTGCGCAGCCGCCTAAGTGCGCAGGAAAACGACGGCCGTACCTGACGGGGGACGGGGTGACCCTGGCGGGGACGGGGTGGCCCAGGGGTCCTAGTAACACAGTCAAGCCAAGATGCTGCGTTCTGAGCCCCGACAAAGCCAGCCGCGCGCACTGACCTCCTGTGGGCCGTGAAGTCCAGGTCAGTGTTGCGCACCACCCTCTCGTAGGGCACGTTGGCCGTGATGAGGCTGTGGCTGTTGAAGGACAGGTGGCGGACGGGGTGCCTGGAACACAACGGGGAGCGCCTGGTAAAGGGAAGTCCCCCCAAACTGGGCCCCCTCTACGTTCGGGAGTTCAGAGTACAGGGGCTCTAGAACCCTCTACCAAGCTTCTCATGAACGGGGGAGGAACCCGGGCCCCCAACGGGGGCAGAGACTTGCCTTGGTTCTGTACTCTGGGCGCTGCTGTTAACAAGTCCGGGTGCCCCCTACGTCTCCTGGCCGGCCACCCAACTTGGTATGTTTGGACGTGAAGGATTTTAGCAGCACGTGGTGGAGAACAGCCCCATTTCTGGCTGGCCGGCCCTGGACAGGTTCGCCAGGCTCCCCCTCAGCAAGGTGTGGGGCTGATCCACCAAAGGCCCCTTCCTCCTACGTTTGAGAGGGCTACAGCTGATGGTTGGACTCTGTGCTCTTGTGCTGCAAAATTTTGCAACAGTAGCTTGAGACCGACGGATGGAGTAAAGGCTTTTGTTCGTTCTAAACACTTCTAGCCAGTGCCTTGGCTCCAGCTCCAAGCCAGGAACCACAGGATGTAAAGGATGTCCAATGCAATCGGGAACCTGCTATCAGAGGTTTCCTAACTAGCTAAGAATGTAAGAGTGCATTCCCCCAAAATGAAGCCAAGGTTTCTAGAGCATGAAAGATGTCACAAGCCCCAAGGATGGGACACAGGCTTCAGCACTGAGCCCATCAGCCAGGCCCTTGCAGAAAGGCAGAGATGAGGGAAACTCTGTGCAGGCTGAGCAGGGGCTGGCTTCTTGGCTGGAACAGAGCATTCTCTTCTCGGTATCGAAAGTCCAGGGGAATCTGAACCTGGCCCCGCCAGTCCAGGATTCGGGGCACCAACCAGAAGTAAGCATGTCTGGGAGACTTCACTGGGGGCCCGGCGAGGTGGGGCCAAGGGAGAGCGGGCTGAGTGTGGAGGGAGAGGCTCTGCTGTACTGCGGGGCCGGACCAGAGGCTCGAGAGGACCCAGACCGGCTGCACGCAAGGCAGGCGAGGACCTGGTGAGCACACGAGCTCCAGGTAGGACACTGAAGAGTGGGGCCCAGCCCTTCAATGGTGGACATGGGGACCTTGCCAGGTGGCCCAAGCCACTAACCGGCGGCAAGGACTGCTTGTACAGTTACAAGTGAGTTACGGAGGCAAGTGCCGGGACAGGACACGGCTGGGGAAGACCTCACTGACTGTGGCTTCGCTTGAATGATACGTCAAAGGGAACACAGCTCTTCCGGGAGAGAAAACGAGATTTTGCTGGAGTCCAGCCCTAGTGAACAGGCGGCGCTGCTGCTGGAAAGCGGGACAGGAGGGTGGCAGCCCCCCAGGGCCCCAGCTGCGGTGAGTTGGGCTAGTAGGAGAGGCTGACCCGGCTCGTCCCAGCAATAAAAGGGCTTCCTCCTTCTAAGGTGCCACCATGGAGGACGTTTAGTTGCCTTTCGGCACCACCTGGTGGCAACTCTTCGTATCACCACAGAAAGCAGGAAAAGGGCTTTTGCACCTGTTTGCTGAGTAAGACAGGGCTGGACAGAGCCAGACGGTGCAGTCGGACAGAAGCTGCCGGAGGGAGCAGGCACTAGCCACCCCTGTCTTGTAAGAAGCAGCCAGTTCCTGTTTTAACCTTGCCACCGCTGGTACCGGGCCTGGACTGTACTGCCTTCTCTTACTAGGACTTGAAATTTCTATTTGTGGGCTCAGCGTCTCTGTGTTTCTTCCTCTTCTTCTCCCAGTCCACGTCGCAGAATGTGCCTTCACAGTGGTGCTGGGAAGAAGGCTCTCCTCTTTCCCTGCCCCCAACTGGTGGCATGTAGGGCCAGGTGGCTGTGGCAGGGTAAGGGGGGAGGGAGAGCCCCTTCCCCGGGCAAGAGGGGGACGGCCTCAAGTCAGCTCCAGGCACGGCTGCCTCTACCTGTTAGGCATCCTTAACGTTATCTGCCTACATCCGTGAGGCCCCCCACCTACACTTGGGATGATGAAAGGACACACTGCTCCCTCCTTAGCTGAAGCCTGACTACTTTCAGTCCTAGGGCCCTTCTAAACAGTGGAAAGCAAGTCCAAGAAATGGACAATCAAGGTCCCGCATGTTGGGACTCCCAGCAGGCCTTGCCTACCCTGGCTGGGTGTAAGTCACGGCAGCTTTAACGGCGTGAGTAGAACTACCTCTCCAGTGACCAGCGCCGTCTCTGGGTCTCAGGTTCCTTGCCTGAGAAATGGAGAGAGGAACTTACCGCAGCCAGCTCCTCGGTTACGCTGAGGACGGTGTGGTGACACAAGGAACTGGCTCAGAGGCGGCCTGCTACCCCTACGGCTCCTGTTCCGTTCAGTTACCTGGAATGCACCTCCCACAGCTTCTGGTTCATCCGATAATCCCACACCGAGACCAGGCCTTCTTCGCCTCCACTGACGATTTTCCAGTCGTCCATCTGCACTGCAGAGACGCCCAGCTGGTGGGCAGAGAGCGACAGGGCGATTTTGTCAGTGCGGAAGTCGTGGATCCTCACCCTGGAAGGCCCGAGAGAAGCACAGAGAAGGGAAATGGGATTCGCGTTAGGGCCCGAAATGACAGGTTCATCCTTGGTTGTGCTGGTCGATGCCCAACAATCTTGTGCCAGAACATTAAACAAAACCGTTGTGTGCCAATATCTTCATACTGATATAGAACTTTTACCTCCTTATTAGTACATGGTCATAGGATGCTAGGGTGCGACAGAAATGAATGAGTTTACAGTACCCACAACTGTCTAATCAGAATGATTTAAAAGCCCCCGGAACAAGATAGACTCAAGACAACTATATCAGCGGACCCGTCACACATGCTTTCTCTGCTCAACAGGGAAGACAGCTGCCCTGAGCGGGAGTCCACACACAGGAAAGCTCAACTCTGACCACACTGGACTGAGGAGGCTGACCCAGTGGTAAGTGTACCGCCCAGCCCAGGGGTTTTGCTGCTACCACCAAATTCTGTTAAGGGCAGGAGGTAAACCGGCCACATTCGTCTGCAACCCAAACCCTTACCCGGTTGGGAAAATGACACTTTTCTGGGGTTGAATTTAACTTGACTTTTAAATTTTATCACCCTCGTGTCGAAATTTGGAAAGCAGTGTGTCTGTAGTTGACGAAGCATAATAAAGTCACGATAAGACTATGTGGACACTTGGCTGCCACTCATCTGAAGTCCCACAATAGTTACTTGCCTTGTAATAATGTGAATTTAGGAACCTCTTTCAAAATGACTCTGCTTGGGGTGCCTGGGTGGCTCAGTCGGTTAAGCGTCCGACTCTTGATTTTGGCTCAGGTCATGATCTCGCGGTTCCCGGGTTCGAGCCTGGTGTTGGGCTCTATGCTGACAGCTCAGGCCTGGAGCCTGCTTCAGATTCTGTGTCTCCCTCTCTCTGTGCTCTTACCCTGCTAGTGTTCTGCCTCTCTCTCAAAAATAAATTTTAAAAAATGCTAAAAAAATGACTGTTTAAGTATATGCTGCATTTCCACACATGGATAAACGAGACAGATCCCTTATCTGGCAAAACACCAACACGGTTCCTGAAATAAAAGCCACAGAGCAAAAATTAAAAGGGGCAAAATTTCAGTACAGGTGAACTTAACAGCCTCGCTGCTGCAAGTCAAAAAGTAAAAGACCCAGTGCCTAGCAGGAGGCCAGACCCAGCTAATGCTAGCATGGTAAGTGGGGTCTAGACAAGTGGTGCAGAGAGAGGATCTGAAACCCGCTGGGTCCTCAACTCCCAGTTGTGAGCATGTGCACCAGATCAATGGTATGCAGAGTTCTGAGGAACATTAGTTTGAACCAAAAATTCTATACCTCGTGGACCTACCGAGTTTGAAGGTGTAATTAAGATTTTTTTTTTTTTTAACAGAAAAGGACCCCAAATCTTCTACCTGTGGATCTCTCGAAAAGAAAGGGAGGTGGCAAAATACTGGAAGGACTGTGAGGGGACCACACAGGCCACAGAGGGATGCATAAAACACTCCAGCGTGGCTCGAGAAGATGGCTTTGCGAAGTCACAGACTGCATGTGGGAAGAACCCACCAAGGAGCAAGAAGGGCTCCAAATGGATCACCAAGTACATACAACTCAGTATGTGCTACGAATGAGAGGTGGACTGCAGCATGAAAAGCTTGATAATGATGGAGACAGTTTAGTAAGTGTCTGATAAAACTTGCCTGGACAGGAAAAACCTACATGGACCTAATTTTTTTTGGAGATTTTTTTTTTTTTTTTTAATAATGGTTTCTTTAGTCACTATGTACTCAGGTTTGAGCCGATTTTCTCCAATCTCCTGGGAATTACCCAAACTGACCCCCGAGGATAGAAAAAGTAACAACGAGCAGACGGGGAAAGCTCTCACGGGAGCCAATGGTCCCTTGAACAAGCGAGCGACACAGGCACACCCTGGAGGGAAGGCCCCCTGGGGCTGCGCACGAGGCTCCCCAGCACAAGAAGGAGCAAACCGCTTCCCCGATGTTGATGTGAGGCCGGCATCCTGTCATCACCCAGACCCTGCCGATCGGCCCAGTGTGAGAGGCAGCGCTGGGTCTGGGTCAATGCCAGACCTGAAGACAGTACAGCAGGGTCCAGAGCCATGTGCTACCCACAAGCAGAACCCGTCGAGGAGTCTACTGCAGTTCACCACGTGACTACAACGAATGGAGAAAGCCACACAGTCGTTTCCACGAGCGCTGAAAAGCAATTCGAGGAGACAGAACACTTACTTCTAGTGAAGGCTTTCAAAAACGATGATCCGTTTTTACCAATACTTCACATTGTTTAAAAACAGACACAATTAGGGGCACCTGGGTGGCTCAGGTCACGATCCCGAGGTTCGTGAGTTTGAGCCCCGCGTCAGGCTCTCTGCCATCAAGCGCGGAGCCCGCTGGGACCCTCCGTCTCCCTCCCCTGCTTGCACCCTCTCAAAAATAAACATTAAAAAAAAAAAAAACAGACACAATTAGATAAAAGACAAAATGAGAAGGGGACAAATTAGAGATGACAGCCAAAGATAATTCAGTAATAACTCAGAATCAAATGAAATTAATACGTCAAAATCAATAGCTGTCTTAAAACCAACCACTGGTTTTAAAAGAGCAATTAACTCTCTCAACTTGGATCTCTACCATATACACTGCATCAAAATAAATTACAGGTGGCTCAAAGAGTTCAACATAATTAACGGCCAAGAATATTCAGAATAGGGAAGGCCCTTCTAAACAAATAAACCCAGAAGTCAAAAATACTGACAAAAGTATTGAAATTTTTCCCACAGAGGGGGGAAAAAATCAGAGAGGAATGGCTAGTTTCTTGTAAAAAAAAAAAAAATTCCTTCAAATTGAAAGTAAAGAGGGGCAACCCAAAATTAAAATAAAAGCTAAGAAAAAACAGGAAATTACTCATGGCTTTTTTTTTTTTTTTTTTTTTTTTT